>NW_013952711.1:421617-429496 GCF_001266775.1 Austrofundulus limnaeus | reverse complement strand
GTGTTTTATTGTTTATTGTACAGTCATCCATGAGGTGCATGAGGAGAGGGAGGTGCGCATGAGCTGCCAGACAATTATATCCATGCACTCTGGCTCTGTCCGCCTGTCCAGAGGTTTTGGGTCCGGGTATGTGAAGATTTGTTGAAGTGTTTGAATTGTTATATTCCACCCTCTCCGTCTGTTTGCTTATTGGCTATCTTAGGTGATGTCACTATAGAGAAAAACACTTCTCATATGATTTCCACTCTTGGCCAGGTCGTCCTTGCTGGGGAATGGTGGCCTCTCTGGGTGGGCGGGCGGCTATGGGGCTGGGGTCGGGTTTTGGGGGTCTGGGTGGCTCTGGGGGGTGGGGTGTTGGTCCCGGTTTCTGGTGGTCTTCGGGGCTTCATCAGTCCTTGGTCTGGGGTTCCGTGGGCTTGGCGGTTTGCCTGGAGGGAGAGGTATTTGGGCTGCTCTTCCTGGGTGGGTTTCGGGTAACGGGAGGGCTTACTGGGGCCAGTGGGGGAGCTGACTCCCTGTGGGAGCATTTTGCTCCTTCAGCTTATTCTCCCCATCCCTCACTGCACACCTCCATCCTCTTCACTTTCAACTTCACCCATGTAGGGTTTTTTTGGGGGCACAGTTGTGTTATAAGAGCAACAATATTACATTTCTATTTGCCATAACCACCTGGGCCCCAAATTTTATTGTACATCTTAGACATTCAATCATAGCATTTTCATGACATTCACATTTAGGAACTTAAGGTGGGCACTCATGGCTATAGGTGGCCGGATGGCACCACTCTCGCCTCCTGTGCCTGTGCCCACACCCCAAGGTTTGCATATAGACACTTAGGGTTTTGGGTTAGAGTAGTGGTGGAGGGGAAACTGGCACCACGCCGGCCTCTGCCTCTTCTTCTTTCCCTTTTTAATTGCTCCATAGAACACGCACCAACAATACATCTGGGGGGTGGGGGAGTGTGTGTCAGGGTCTTTATTCCCATCCCGTTCCCCGACTGCCATTTGGGGAAGGGGTCCTGAAGAAGGGCGGGCCACTGGGTGCGGTCCTGGGCTGTGGGTGGGCTCGGGGCTTGGACGGTTGCCGGGGGCGGGGCTGGCTCTCCATCCTCCCTGGTGCTGCTTGGTCTCCTGAGGTGTGGCTCTTGGTTACTGTGGGTGGCCCCCTGGCCGGGGTGGCTGCCGGGTTCCGGGGGTGGACGGCTGGAGGGGTGCACTTGGTCGTTGGCGGTGTGGTGGGGTGGTCATGGGTGTGGCTTCTCTGAGGCGGGAGGCTGGCCAGGCGTCCTGGTGCGGCCCAGGCTGGGCCTTGGCTATCTGCTCCTCTCCACCTCAGAATGATTGGGTCTACCTCTTGGGTTCGGGTGTGTGCTGCCTCCAATAGGGGGTGGGTGCATGTCCATTACCTGGGGGTATAGAGTGTGCATCCGGGGTATGAGTGGAATGTGACATCCTTGTATGTCTTTGATTGAGTGGGGGTGAGGATGAGGGTGGGATGATGCGATTGTTTATGTGTACATTTGGGTATTTGTCAGGCTGCGATCTGGGCTGTCCCTCCTGCTGGTTTATCTGGGGGCCCGCTGCTACTCGGTCCCCCGGTGGGGTGTGCGGCTGGCCAGTTATCTTTATTTTGAGCTAACGACATATTAACTCGCTATCTCAGGAAAACCATGGGGAAAATATATGTGGAAAATGTCTGCTTTTGGTTTCTGTAGCTTTATTCCCTATAATTACTGAATGTTTTATTGTTTATTGTACAGTCATCTATCTTTATCTGAGAGAAAACTCGTTAGAATGTTCTGAGTAAATGTGTTCAGCTGAAAGAGTGTGTGTCTTATCACAGATTAGCTCACACACATCTCAGAGAACATTATTAACCTACAGTGGCCTTTGGTGACAGCCCATGATACAAGCTCATCAGCAGGTTCTGACTCACAATTAACACACCTCCAGGAGTCTCACTGTTTATTACAGAACTTATTTTCTCTCTCCCTTCCAATGTTGYTTTTAATGGTAGATCAGAGCTGATAAACTGTTTTATCCATAGTTTGCTAGATGTTTTATGTCAAACATTAAAAAAATAACAAATTAAAATTATGTCAGTAACTCAATAACACTAAAATGCCAAAATTCACAGAAACTAAAGGTATATCCAATTATTCTCAGAGGGTGCTACTGAAAAATAAGTTGGTGTTTTTGTGCTTTGAGAGCATTTAATGCTGTGTCTGAAGTCACAAATGACTCTAGAACTCCAGCTTATCACCAATAAGCTACGCATCAAAGCATTTTTCTTTAGGCTGAGAACAAAAATAAGAAAGTATTTTGTTTCTTTTTATTTCATCCTCTGCCAGAAATGAACATTTTTGATGGCGGATTATTTGTCATCAAATGCAACATCATAAAATGTAAAAAATAAAAAAAAATTAAGACAAAAATAAAAAATATATATTTGAAACTTGACAATTTTAAGTACCACTTCTAAACTTTACCCTCTAAAAAATACTCATGAAGGAATGAAGCAACAGTAAAATTGAGGGTTATGAAAATGTACTGAAATGTTCCTCCAGAATCCGAGGTTCGACTATCACTCTGAGTCTCTTCTCCAGTACCCCTGAAATTACCTTACCGGGGAGGCTAAGGAGTGTGATGCCCCTGTAATTGGAGCACACCCTCTGGTCCCCCTATTTAACGAGAAGAACTACCACCCCAGTCTGCAAATCCAGTGGCACTGCCCCCAAAGTCCATGTGATGTTGCAAAGGCGTGTCAACCAGGACAGCCTCACAACATCCAGAGCCTTGTCGAAATCCAGGTGGATCTCATCCACCCCTGGAGCCCTGCCGTCGTGGAGCTTTTTAACTACCTCAGCGACCTCGGCTCTAGTTATGAACAGACCAGCCCCAAAGTCCTCAAACTCTGCTTCTTCCACAGAAGAGGTGCCATGCCGGTGGGGTTGAGAAGGTCCGAGAAGTATTCCTTCCACCTCCCAACACCATCACTGGTTGAGGTCAGCAGCACCCCACCTTCACTGAGCACAGTGTTAGTGAAGTGCTGCTTTCCCCGCCTCAGCTGCCGGATAGTTTGCCAGAATCTCCTCAGAGCCGATCAAGAGTCTTTGTCCAAGGCTTCACTGCAGCAACGGCTAGGGCTGCAGCCCGCTTGGCCTGCTGATACTCCTCAGCTGCCTCCAGAGTCCTACCAGCCAACAAGGCCAAATAGGACTCCTTCTTCAGCTTGACAGCCTCCTTTATTACCCGGGGTGTCCACCACCGAGTTTGAGGATGGCCACCGTAAGAAGCACCAAAAACCTTCCAGCCACAGCTCAAGGCAACTGCTTCAAAAATTGAGGCGCGCRACATGGCCCGCTTGGACTCATGCTGCGTTACATTTACATCATATTCCCAGAACTGGTAAATGGTAGTGATGTAATTTCCCAACAAACCATATGAAACTGCATTCCAGTTACCCAACAGGCGATTGTATTGCTGCCGTATCCTAGCTACAACACTGCTACATTATAAACATTGACAAAAAGAGAGTTCTACTATGTACGTCATGCAAATAAACATCGATTTTAATAAGTACAGTATTGCACAGAAAACACACTAATTGTGTGAGTGATTAAACATGCACAAAAATTAAGAAAGATAATTAACAGTAAAAGTTATGGAGTTAACTTTCTAAAGCTGCAATTAGTTGCCATCTTGAAATCAAAAGTGGGGACAGTTTAATTTCTTCCACTATACCAGTGGAATATTACCACTGGAGGGGCGTTCCAGTTTAAATCTACCAATGGGAACAGGGAAATTACTACTTCCCAGGATTACTGGAACACAGCATAAATGTCCCCCGCCTCAGCTGGGATGTGGTTGAAGTTCTCCTGGAGGTGTGAGTTGGAGATCTTTCTGACAGGTTCCTCTGCCAGGCATTCCCAGCAAACCCTCACTAGACGCTTGGGTCTACCGGGTCTGTCTGACATCTTCCCCTGCCATCTGATACAACTCACTACCAAGTGGTGATCAGTTGACAGCTCAGCTCCTCTCTTTACCTGAGTGTTCAAAACATGTGGCCGTACATCAGATGACACAACTAAACTACAAAGTCAATCATCGATCTGCGACCTAGGGAGTCCTGRTGCCACGTGCACTTATGGACACACATGTTCAAACATGGTGTTTGTGATGGACAAACTGTGACTAGCACAGAAGTCCAACAACAGAACAATGCTCAGGTTCAGATCAGAGAGGCCGTGCCTCCCAATCACGCCTCTTCAGGTCATAGTGTCATTACCCACGTGGGCATTGAAGTTCCTCAGCAGAATAAAGGAATCCCCAACTGGAGCACCTTCCAGCACCCCCACTAAGGACTCCTCCATTGAATCATCAATTTGTCATGGTGGAGGAGTTTGTGTGCCTGAATGATCCTAGGAGCTATGCTGTTAGCTCCTGGTAGGGTCTCCCATGACAGATTGGTCCTAGGTAACAGGCCAGACAAAGAATGATTCAACAGAGTTTTATGGACAGAAAAAATCAAGGAACTMAGTGTCCCTTGCCCGGACGTGGATTATTGGGGTCCCACTCTGGAGCCAGGCCTGGGGGAGGGGCTCATAAGCGAGCGCCTCGTGGCCGGGTCTCTACCCATGGCCTGGCCGAGCTCAGCCTGAATGAGCTACATGGGTTTGCCTTTCTGTGGGCCCACCACCTGCAGGAGGGGCCACATGAGTCAAGTGCATGATGACATGGGCAGTAGCCAAAGGCGGGGACCATGGCACTCTGACCCTGGCCTACCAAAACTGGCTCTTGGGATATGGAATGTCACCTCTCCGGTGGGGAAGAAGCCTGAGCTTGTGTGTGAGTTTGAGAGGTACCGGCTAGATATAGTTGGGCTCACCTCAATGCACAGCATGGGCTCTGGAGCCGATCTCCTTGAGAGGGGCTGGACTTTATTCTTCTCTGGAGTTGCCCATGGAGAGAGGCGCTGAGCTGGTGTGGGTCTACTTTTGTGCTCTCGACTTGATGCCCGTGTGTTGGAGTTTACGGGGCTCTGAGGGTCATTTGTGCTTATGCACCAAATGATTGTTCGGAGTACCCAGCCTTCTTGGAGTCCAGCCCTGTTTAGTCGGCTTTAATCAAACACTAGTTTGTTTGCCTGAAAAATCTGGTTAATTTGGGGAGGTGTGAATGCGTAATTGAACTCTGATGTGGACCAAAAAAGCGAACAAAGATACTCATAACTTTGCTGGATGTCCATATAAGATGGATATCACTGCTGTGAAGTTGGACACGCCCCTACTCTGAGAACGCTGCCTCATACGAAGCCATCTCAGCCGCCTTGTGTGGAAAAACATTATTCTCTGTGGTTTCACCTCATCTTCCACTCAGGCTGAGCCCATTGTTGAAGAGTGTTTGATGCATTTGCCAAAAACAAAAAATAAATCATACAACCACTAAAATCTGAAATCACTCCATGTTGACACTTCAAATGCTTCTGAAAAACTACAAGCTSCTTTTAATGTAGTTCAGTCAAATCTATTTAATCTAAAACGTGCTTTGAATTCTCAGAAATCTAAAGTAATCCTGTTTTCTAACACTAAACCAAAGTCTAAACCAAATCTGTTGCCACCCATCATCACATTTCAAGGCTCTCAGATTGAATTGGTATATCAGTATAAATACTTAGGTATTGTTATTGATGGATCTCTGACTTTTGCTCCCCACATTCGACAACTGGTAAAAAAAACTGAAGATAAAACTGGGTTTTTATTTCAGAATCAGAGCTTGTCTATCTTTTGAGGCTAGAAAACATCTTGTTGCTGCCACATCTTTGCCCAACTTAGACTATGGAGATGTGGTTTAGATGCATGCATCTTCTCACTGGTTGCATTTGTTGGCCTCTGGATATCATGGGGCCTTGCGTTTTATCACTGGTCTTAGAGCCCTTACCCACCACTGTCTTCTGTATACTAGCATTGGATGGACTGCCTTATCCACCCACAGATTTGGTCATTAGCATATTTTTGTTTATAAAGCAATCTTGGGTTTACTTCCCCCTTACCTCCTGTCCAATACTGTATCAATAAGACAAATACAGGAAGTCATTTTTTGCGCTCGGATGAGTTTATTTTATTAACAGTACTGTAGGAGTTTTACATCTTACATCCTTCTTAATTGATAGTTCTTTAATACAGATAATAATACCTTTTCTGTGTAATTATCAGGAATTAAACCAACGAGTAGCGTAGTCAGTAAAGTTTTATCTAAAAGATATGATATTTATTTACACAAACAATTACTTATATACAAGACTCATTGAGGGATGATCAAATGTTTAAAAAAGTTGAAATCAATAACATTTAACTCGCAAACATGTTAAATCTTGTTATTTTGACAATTTTATCGGGAACAACAACGTTTGGCTTTAGATGTTAAATAAACTACTGTTGAGGCACTTATTCTTAAAGATTTTGACAGGATTTGGGAGAGAATTAAGAATTTAGGAAGGAAAAGGTTTTGTTAAGGAGGGGAACTAGATTTTCTCTTATCAAGGTGAGGAGCCAGGAGGGTTTGGGAAGTCTCGCTCGGCACAGCCCGGACGCAGACGCTCTGTAATCAACCAAGTTCAGCTTTTGCCTTTTCAGACTTCAAGTCAGGTTAAGCATGGTGGAAGTTGACCCAGGTCAGGTTTGGGATCCACTTAGAAATCTTCAGAACTGACCAGGTTGCCGGACTTCAAGGAGTTGATCAGCTCGGGTCTAGTGCTCTCTTGGCTTCGTGGGTGGAGAGTCACAACTGACAGGTTCCTTGGATCAAAAGTAAAAGCGTCTCCAGAAGTTCTGAATGAAACTTCTGGGAGTTTGCTGGTAATCTGGTCTACAACTGGAGGTGTCATGGACTGGAAGATAAGATTGCTCCTTGGCAAAATGAGCTGAAATCATCATCTGAACGCTGGTTTTTCCTGAGGAGGAAAAGCTGAGCTCTTTTCTCTTCAAACGGAGACTGTCTGGGGAGGCCTGCCCATTGTTAGTAACTAAAGGAGGAAGAGAGAAAAGGGTACTATTGGGCATGGCCTTGAAGCTGTTAGTAAAAGGTGGAGGTGAAGTTTAGTCTGGGAGAGTTCCACTTGTCTGGTGAATACTGCCTCAGTCAGCAAAAACACCTGTTAAAAATAGCTAAAACCTTGGCAGATTTTAAGACTTGAAAATGAACCAAGCTCTAGTGAACTTTTCAAATCAACATAAACTTAAGATTTTGTTTAAACTTAAGCACAAACAATCATACAGTTTTCATAGTAAAACATAGTAAACTAGATTATAGTTATTGTTTAGCTGAATTGAAAATAAAAAAGAAAACATATAATCAACTTATGTTCAAATAACGGTTGATTAAAACACACACAAATAATGAAACATTGGAACAATATCGTTTTGTGTTTTTTCTTTTCTGAGTTATAATGAAAGAAAATAGCTTGTCATTCATTTAAGTGTGTAACTTTGATTTATAAAATGATAACTTTTAGTTAAGAGATAACTTTTAGTTAAGAAAAAATATAAATCAAACAAATAAAGAAACATTGGAACAATATCTTTATGTGTTTTTTCTTTTCTGAGTTAGAATGAAAGAAAATAGCTTGTTATTCATTTAAGTGTGTAACTTTGATTTATAAAATGATAACTTTTAGTTAAGAGATAACTTTTAGTTAAGAAAAAATATAAATCAAAACATTAAGAACATTATTATTTTGTTTATTAGCTTGACTAAAGAAAATAAAATGAAATAAAATGTCTATTGTTTACAACTTTACATGCAAAACCTCTCTTGATAAAATTGCATCTCTAAAAAAAAGAAAGTAATAGATCAGAGGAGGCTGACGCCTTGGTTTAATT
>NW_013952711.1:419333-421225 GCF_001266775.1 Austrofundulus limnaeus | reverse complement strand
GGGTTTAGTTTGTTTCACACAGTGCAGTGTGAATGTGAACCATAAAAACTAAAATGTAAACAAATTTTGCAATTTTGGTTCCCAATTGAACCGAGTGTACTGGTCTATCAGGCGTGACTATGACCTTAATCTCTTTTAAGACAGCAGTAATTCACACTAGTCTTAGCTGTATTCAGATTAGTTCCAAGTAATTTTAGTCATTTTATCCTGATGCAATCCAGTCTCATAGATTGCCTTTTTTCCATTCAACTCTGATTTTGAATGGTAGCGTCTAAAGATAGTTACAGCAGGTCAAATGTCCATCTTTCAGCTGAAAGACAGGTCAACACCACTGCTATTAGAGAAGCCCTCAGGACTATACTCATCACAAAAATCCCACTATTCATCCACATAGCCAAGGAAATGAATGCAAACCATATCACATCTGTGTAAGGACAAAAGGGCTGTAATGCATCATCTTTCATTTATGTCTACATGAATACAAACTAGTGCTTTTTTTCAGCAATTACTAACCACTCTGTCATCTTCCTCACAGATGAATACTTTAGTCACTGAAGCTTCCTGTTCAATGGCCTTTTCCACCCTCACTGACATTTAGAAATAATCAGTAGAGGAACACAATAGGACAGCAAGATTTTTTTTCTAAACACTCTGTTATACCTTTGGTAACAGTTAATACATGTGAATGCAGGAATGTGACAAAAGCACAAAATGGATATTTTTATTCAACGAAAAAAAAAGTCATTTTAGAAAATATCTCTGGTCATTTATGCTTTGGCCCATTAAGCTTTACCCCAAGGAGTTACAATGGTCAAGTAATGCTGAAAATTGAGGATTAAACCCAACAGGCTCAAGCAGCTCAATGCTTCAGTGGCTCAATGTGGATATATCAGTGGAATACTGAGAAAGCAAGCAGAGGCACCACCAAGAAGAGGTTGGGGGACAATGGCCCACTTTATAAATTTCCCCCACTGCACAATCCTAGTCAGGCAGTTGTATACACATAATCTTTCTAGTAGAACAATACCTCATAAACCATTGGGCAGATTTAAAGGGCAAATAGTATGTGTTTCTCAGGCATATTTCAATTCTATACCATAATAAACTATGTTACCTACAGTTATGAAAATGCTGTATTTGACTTTGCATCATAGCTGTTTCTAAGTGTCTTGAAATTGGCCTCTGTCTCTTTAAGAACATCCATTTCTTCACAACATTTCTTCTGTCACGTCCATGTCTGCACATTATAACAACAGCTTCATGCTGTTTACAACTTTGTAGCCTATTTTGTTGCAATAATAATTTAAAAAAGCAGCAACATTATACAATATCGGTTTTTGAAAGTGGCAACTCAGAATACAATTGAACCTTACTGTTGGACCTGGAAAGCAAGTTTTCTGAAGAACTGGATTACAGAAGTGATGTTTCCGCTTGGTAAGATATCTCCCAGTCATTCTCACAGACACACACGTCAATGTTAAGCTAATTTATTTATTACCAAAATGTGGTGTAAGCCAACTAAAGAACACAGGCAGGAATATAAAATACAAATGGCAACCACAGATCACAGATAGACCAAAGAAAACAACGTGAGTTGTTTTTCAGCTTACCTGGGCAGACGACTACAGTGTTTGCGTACTTCTGAGTGTTGGAATTGCATCGTCTTTTGGTGATAATCGTGTTATTAGTCTACTGTTAAATTCCCTTTTGTTCAGATAGCTATCATCCTAAAGTGGCTCGCACAAATATATAATTAATGTTTTCTTCTTCGGAGGGTTACTTCCAAAAATGAATTCAAACCATTTCTTAAGAACCATTATCCTCCTTGGCATCTAACAATCCATCTCCTCATATGCATTTTTTAATGTGAGAGAGAGAGAGAATATATATAT
>NW_013952711.1:410841-419237 GCF_001266775.1 Austrofundulus limnaeus | reverse complement strand
ATATATACATACATACATACATACACACACACGCACCTATGGGTGAACGACCTGAACCAGCATTTTAACAGGTCTGATCGGTCACTCATCCCTCCCCCAACCCAGTCTCCTCAGCTGCTACCCCCACCTCCACCCTCTGCTGGCTTCACTTCTCAGGACTTCACACCTCACCCTCCCTCAGCACTGTCCCCTCCACCTCTGGCTTGAATTCTCAGGACTTCACACCTCTCTGCTTCCGACCATCATCACCTCCACTCACTTCAGAGGACTCCATTTCACAGTCAACCTCCTCCACCTCCATCTTGTCCCTGTCAACACTTCAGGTGAGGAACGAGCTGAGGAAGATCAAGGTGCAGAAGGCTGCAGGTCCTGATGGCATCAGCTCCAGGCTCCTGAGGTGCTGCGCAGATCAGCTGAGTGGCATTTATATTCAATCTAAGCCTGAAGCTGGAGAAGGTAGCACAAATATGGAAGACCTCCTGTGTAGTACCTGTGCCCAAGACCAAACACCAGAAGGACCTCAGCAGCTACTGGCCGGTGGCTCTGACATCGCATCAAATGAAGGCCTTCAAGAGGTTGGTCCTCAACTATCTGCAACCGCTAGTGAGGTCTTCACTGGATTTGCTGCAGTTTGGCTACCGGCCTGGCATTGGGGTGGATGATGCCATCATCTACCTCCAGCACTGAGCTCTGACCCACCTGGAGCAGCCTGGAAGCACTGTAAGGATCATGTTCTTTGATTTTTCCAGTGCTTTCAACAACATCCAGCCAGGACTCCTGAGGGACAAGCTGGAGCTGTCTGGAGTGGACCATCGAATGTCCCAGTGGATCCTCGACTACCTCATGGACCGCCCGCAGTATGTGAGTACGCAGGGCTGCTACTAGAACATGCTGGTCTGCAGTACGGGTCTCCTCAGGGAACAGTGCTGGCGCCGTTCCCCTTCACCCTCTACACTACAGACTTCACCATCAACACCCTGAGCTGCCACCTCCAGAAGTTCTCTGATGACTCTGCCATAGTCGGTCTCATCACAGGTGAGGACGACTCAGAGTACAGACAGTGGACTCAGGACTTTGTGGACTGGTGCCAGTGGAACCACGTCTTGATCAACGCTGCTAAAACCAAGGAGCTGGTGGTGGGTTTCCACAGGCACAGTCCCACCTCACTGACACCGGTGAACATGCAGGGAGTGGAAATTGAGATAGTGGACTCTTATAAGTACCTGGGTGTTCACCTGAACAATAAACTGGACTGGACTCACAACACGGACGCTCTCTACAGGAAGAGTCAGAGCAAACTCTACCTGCTGATGAGGCTGAGGTCTTTTGGAGTACAGAAGGTGCTCCTGGAGATATTTTATCACTCTGTGGTGGCATCAGCCATCTTCTACGGGTGGTTAGCTGGAGCGGCAGCTTAACTTCAGCTGAGAGGAAGCGGTTAGATAAGCTCATCAGGAAGGCCAGCTCTGTGCTGGGATGCCCCCTCAACACAGTGCAGGTGGCAGGAGACAGAAGAACTCTGACTAAAATAACAACATTGATGAACAACGTCTCCCACCCCATGCATGAAGCTGTGGCTGAACTGGAGAGCTTCTTCAGTGACAGACTGCTGCATCCGAGGTGCACAAAAGAGCATTATCGCAGATCCTTCCTTCCAGCAGCTGTCAGACTCTATAACCAGCATGCCCAAAATTCACAAGTGTTAACAAAAATCACAATACATGTTTAAACACCTGCTGCTGCAAAATCGTTAACAAAGTTTTAGACTGTTACTATTCATTGTAATTACTCAAGTGAACAATCATTTGCACTATACTCTGCTGTAACTGCACATCTGTGTTTCTTGTCTGTATTGTGATACTTCACTTTACAGT
Organism: Austrofundulus limnaeus; assembly: GCF_001266775.1. Classification (NCBI taxonomy): domain Eukaryota; kingdom Metazoa; phylum Chordata; class Actinopteri; order Cyprinodontiformes; family Rivulidae; genus Austrofundulus; species Austrofundulus limnaeus. Next base: position 417,363 of record NW_013952711.1, on the reverse strand, counting down.
TATTGGTCTGTTGGGATTGTTTTTGCACTCAAAAAAAGGAAACCTCTGATTCTGAAACAAAACATCACTTTTCTATTCTTGAACAATTTTTCATATTATATTTTTATTTTTATTATTAGTAGTGGTATCATGGCTAGTATGTGTTAATTTTGTTTTGTGCGCACTATCTATAGTTTGTAAAGTAACTAGTATGTGAACCTTTGTACTGATGCTGCTGTGACACCTGAATTTCCCTGCTGCGGGACAATAAATGCTATCTCTATATCATATATATATATATATAAAGTGTGGTCGGATGGTTTACAAAGAGAGGGAAGGTCGTCCGCACAGAAGAGGCACCAACTGTTCTTTTTATATCACTCTTACTTAAAATCTTATCTAGGATTGTCAAATTTATTTCAAAAATATCTAAAATATTTTGCATAAAAAACTACAGTATATATGTTTCAACATAAATTTACTGTGCAAAAAAACTGCAACATGATGTGCTAAAAATATATTTAATCTTGCATATTTAAAAGCATATGACAGTCAAGTGTATGTTTGTGCATCTGTATAAATGAGCAAGTGGGCTGACTTCCTGTCAAGTCATGTGGCCTTAATTGATGGATCATGGATATTGGAGTATTGGCTGAACATCAGTGGGCACATCCAGTATGAAGGCCAACACACATACATACACACATTTGTTTGTGTAATAGGGTGTGGATCCTGTTATTGATGATTATGATGTCAAACTGACATCCTGTTACAGTTCTTAAAATGCCTGGAAAGAATTAGAGCATTCAAACAACTTTTGTAAAGATTTGAAACCAATGAATTTGAATCTATTTATACAAAAATTAAGAAAGCTTTCCAATTTCCTTTTAAACAGAGCGTTCTTTTAAAGTTGTGTTGGGTGAGGAGTCAGAGGAGGAAAAACTTTAGTTTTTCTTGTTAACAATGGAGCTGAAAAAATAAAAAGCTGTGAACGTTGGTTGCACATTCACATGGTCAATAAGATCAGACCTGCTGCTCACGAAAGCTGTACATCTTGTTAATTTAACAAACTGCTTCTTATCTGGGAATAGATCATTTTCACCTAAATAATGTGCAGAAGGATGCACTGCTCAGAGTACTGCTCCACATGTACAAAAGCAACCACAAAGTTCTGACCAATCACACACTGTGATGGTACGTTCAGTCTACATGCAAAGTCTATGGTGGACGCGCTTCTAGGGGTCTTGCCCCCCCCCCCCCCCCCCCCCCCCACACACACAAATGAACAAAGAAATAGCAAACATATAAAAAGATGATAATAAGAAGAGGTGTTAACAACTTCTACCCACCTTAAGAATTTGTAAANCACACACACAAATGAACAAAGAAATAGCAAACATATAAAAAGATGATAATAAGAAGAGGTGTTAACAACTTCTACCCACCTTAAGAATTTGTAAACTTAATCAGTTCCTGCATAAAATATAGGTATTCTAATAGAAGCTTCAAATGCAGCCACCACACCTCATGCACTGATTGTACTGCTTGGAAGTAACAAGTGGTTTCAGGGACAAAAATAATTTTACTCTCAGCATTGAGAAGATCTCTACAATGTCTATGAAAAGTACTCGTTACACAACATTACAGCCAAAGAAGTTGTACAACCCCTGGCAAAAATTATGGTATCACTGGCTTCGGAGGATGTTCATTCAGGTTCAGGTTCAGATTTATTCGGGTCCCAAAAGGGCAATTAATGTTGCAGCAAGTGCATGGTGCATATAAATAGTCCCATAGCAGGTCCCCCTACTTTGTCCTGCATTTAAAGAGAAATAGCTATAGGGATGAAGGAATACTTGTACCTGTTACTTTCATACAGAGAAGTCAGAGCTGGCGGCCAGAAGGCAGAAACTGGAACTCAGTGTGTAACGGATGAGAACTGTCAGCAAGAATAGTGCTAGGTTTCCTTGTGATCTGTCTATCAAACAGTTATATAAGTGAGCATTTTTCAACTCCTATGATCTTATTACTTGTGTGTACAACTCTGATGAGTGCATTTTTTGACTTAATGTTAAGATTTCCAAACCAGCAGAGGAGAGAAAAGTTCAGCACACACTCAACATAAAATAAGATCATTGACTTATCAACCTAAAACTTTGCCGGTTTTCTTAGACAAAACAGTCAATGTTGTCCCTTTTTTGCAGGTTCTCTGAATGACAGGTAAATTTGAACTTATTATCCAAAACAGTGCCAAGCTTTTTAATTTTCTACTATCTCCACTGTCTGGTCTTTAATTACTGTTGGTTGATTTGTGTTATGAGACTTCTGTTTAAAATCAATGGAGATGTCCTTTGTTTTCTGTATATTTAATTGAAGAAAAGCATTATCACACCAGTCTACAAATCCATCAACCACAGGACCATGAACATGTTCATTATCATGTAGAAGGCAGACTATTACTGAATCGTCAGCATATTTTAATATTAATCTATTATCATGCTGACTTTGACAGTTGTCCATATACAGAATATGAAGGAGAGGTAAGAGGACGCAGCCTTGCGGAGACCCTGTAGACAATGACATCTCTCTTGACATGCATCCATTCACCCTCACTCTCTGTGTTCTGGAATTCAGTTGTTTAATTTTGTAGAAAAAAAGCAGATCACAGACATGACACAAAACTAAAGTCATTTAAATGGCAAATTTCTGGCTTTAAGAAACACTAAAAGAAATCAAGAATAAAAATGTGGTAGTCAGTAAAGGTTCCCACATACTCGGGCGTATGGTGTGCGGTCTGTGAGTCACGCGGACTCCGCACATATTGTCCGTGGATATTTGAGACTTCACACTTGATTGTACTGACCGTTGGACAAATTCTTTAATTTCTCGCAATTTCAGTCATGATGTCAAGGATGAGGGGGAAGAGATAGTTTGCATTTTAGCTTTAAAACAGCAAAAGAAAAAAGAAAAGAACTACCTTACCCAGGATCTGAGCTATTTCCTCCCACAAATTTGTTGCTCACTGAAAGAACTTATTTCTTCATTGATGTATCAAAAAGTTTTCTAATCTCCTCTATGAGATGCTCTTCAAAATTTGACTCCATTYCATCCACAAATGACACCAATTCTCAACTTTATCAGCTTGATGTCGCATCCAAAACAGTACTCGCCGGGCAGTTTATTGTGCGACACTGCAGACGTAAAAAACKGATGTATGTCCAGACCAGTCCAGCGGACATCCACTTCGAGTCCGCATTGAGTCCGCCTCGAGTCTGCACAGACCTCCGCAGAATAAAGTACACCCGAGTGTTTGGGGGCCTTAATGGTTATTTTTTTAGACCAAGCAAAGAGAGAAAAAAATATGGAATCACTCAATTCTGAGGAAACATTTATGGAATCACCCTGTAAATTTTCATTCCCAAAACTAACACCTGTATCAAATTAGATCTGCTCATTATTCTGCATCTAAAAAGGAGTGATCACACTATGGAGAGCTGTTTCACCAAGTGGACTGACAGAAATCATGGCTCCAACAAAAGAAGTCAATTGAAACAATGGAGAGGATTATCAAACTCTTACAAAGAGTAAATCATCATGCAATGTTGCAAAATATGTTGGTTGTTCACAGTCAGCTGTGTCTAAAAGCTGGACCAAATACAAACAACAAGGGAAGGTTGTTAAAGGCAAACATACTGGTAGACCCAGGAAGACAATCAAAGGGTCAAGACCAAAAACTTAAAGCAACATGTCTCCAAAACAGAAAATGCACAACAAAACAAATGAGGAATAAATGGGAGGAAACTGGAGTCAACGTCTGTGACTGAACTGTAAGAAACTGCCTAAAGGAAATGGGGTTTACATAAAGAAAAACTAAACGAAAGCCATCATTAACACCTAAACAGAAAAAAAAACAAGTTTACAATGGGCTAAGGAAAAGCAATCATGGACTGTGAATGACTGGATGAAAGCCATACTCAGTGATGAATCGTGAATCTGCATTGGGCAAGGTGATGATACTGGAACTTTTGTTTGGTGCCATTCCAATGAGATTTATAAAGATGACTGTCTGAAGAGAACATGCAAATTTCCAGTCCTTGATGATATGGGGCAGCATGTCAGGTGAAGGCACTGGGGAGAAGACTGCCATTACGTCTTCAATAAATGCACAAGTTAGCCTTGATACTTAGAACACTTTCCTTATCTCATCAATTGAAATTATGTTTGGTGATGATGAAATCATTTTTCAAGATGATAATGCATCTTGTCATAGAGCAAAAACTGTGAAAACATTAATTGAAAAAAGACACATAAGGTCAGTGTCATGGACTGCAATAGTTCAAATCTCATTCCAACTTAAAATCTTTGGTGAAAGTTGAAGAAAATGGTCCATGACAAGGCTCCAACCTGGAAAGCTGATCTGGCAACAGCAATCAGAGAAAGTTGGAGCCAGATTGATGAATAATACTGTCTGTCACACTGTCAAAGCCAGAAGTGGTGCAACAAAATACTAGTGATATGTTGGAGTGTTCTTTTCTTTGTTTTTCATGATTCAATATTTTTTTCCTGAAAATTGAGTGATTCCATATTTTTTTCCCTCTGCTTGGCCAAAAAAGTAACTGTTTGACTGCTGCATTTTTTGCTTGGTTTATTTTATTGTTTCTTAAAACCAGAAAGTTGCCATTTGAAATTACTTTAGTTTTGTGTCATGCCTGTGATCTGCTTTTTTCCCACAAAATTAAACAACTGAATGAACAGCCTCCGAGGCCGGTGATTCCATAATTTTTGCCAGGGGTTGTATATATTTCATGACTGAATATATCACAAATGCAACATTGTGCCAAAGATATTTCCATTTAGTCAAATCAGAACTCAAAAGTTTTATTGTTGAAACCTTCAACTAATAACCCAGCAGGGGGCAAAAGCAACCAAGACACAAAGAGAAGGTCAAAAAAGGACAAATTACTCTTTTGTCAAGCACTTACTGTACATGTCTTTGATCTAATGCCTTTAGTATAATGAGAGGGTTGAACTCAAATAAAAGACTTGAGAAAACACAAAAGAATGAGATCGAACAATGTATAGCCTTTTAAAACCACACAGTCTTAACAAATTCAATTATATGACAAATATGCACAAAGAAGACCCAGCTGATGAAAGTAATAAGAAGAATGTTGAATGGACTAATCAATCAGTTTAATGAAAGTGAATTTGAACAGACTATAGTAACACATCTTGGGCGTCCGGTTTCCAACCCACTTAGCTTTCTGTCTTCTTTCTAAACACACACGGTCATCTTCACCATGTGTTGGGAATTTGGATAAACATGCAAGTGTGTGGGATATGTCCACTCATTAGAGGCTGTTTGTCTACTGTAGTTGTTTATGTTCCTGAATGTGACTCATTGCTTAGCTTCATGTCGCCTTGCTCATATATCATCCACTCAAACATTTCATCTAAATATTGGGCTTTTCTTTCTTGCTTGAATGAGGCTAGGCAAACAAAAAAAAAAAATAATAAAAAAATCATTTCAAAATACTTAAAAAATCCATCTCATAGCAACGACTTAAATGATTTATTCTATAAAGTGTTTTAGTATATGAAGATTTAACTTTTAGCATTTGAATTTGAATGCATGTCACTTAAAGGATTCTTAATATCAGAACACTGCAGGGTGGTGTAATCAAAAACATTTTTTCCAGAATTGAAACGGATTTAGATGGTTTCAAGGTATATTATTATTTTGCAGAGATAAATTTATCTAATGCACAAGGAACAAGCCAAGTCTCATTTAGTCATCTTTCAAAACAAATTCAAATGATAAAACACTTGTTTATCAGGCAATATATACAGTGTTAATACAGTAATACAGTGTTTAAGTATTCAAGGCTGCCTTTCTCTTGCTATTCTGATGAGAAAAGTAAACAATAAACATTTAAATTCACAGTGATATCATCCGTTGAAGGCTTTATATTTATGCAGGAAACATTATTAATGGCACATCTCAAATCTTCATGTTTAATGTAACTGTTTTTTATCAAACACAAACTAAGCCAAACAAACAAAAGAAAAAAAAAATGACATGCTGTGTGTTAGAGACTGGGTAGAGATTAGAGAAGGCATGCCTATGATTGTGAGATTGCAGGTTTGAATCTTCTGACTTGTGGTTAGTGAGTGTCTCTATAAAAGCATGCTTTTTGACAGTTTGCTGCTCTGGAGAAACCATTGAGGCACCGATTTTCCATTAGAGATTATGAGTTGTATTAAAAAAACATTAATTACATAAAATAAGACACTGTGTGTAAGTTTGAATTTGATCAACTTTAAAACTACATTTATAAAGCAAATCCCTTTTGATCACCAGGTCTACTTATGAGATGAATTTAACAGGAAATTTTGATTAAAAATAACCCCAAAAATACGAAAAAAGTACAGATAAAAAGAGTGAGCTTTAATTAAAGAGGTGAATGTTATGTATTAGGGTGTGTATGTATGTCTATGTATGTATGTATATATGTATGTATATGTATGCGTATGTGTGTATATATA
>NW_013952711.1:400218-410750 GCF_001266775.1 Austrofundulus limnaeus | reverse complement strand
ATATATATATATATATACTGTACATACAATTATACTTTTCTGAAACAACCAGGGGTCGGATTTATAAAGCTTGCTTACACACAAAAAGAGGCCAGAAATTTCCAAACACCACTTTTCATGCAAAAGTTCTGATTTATAAAACCCAAACTTGATGTGAAAATGTACAGTCCCTCATGCCAGTTTCATGCTTACGTTCATTTTGGAGACAGGAAGCTGGTGACACAGATGGTAAAGTGGGGGATTATAGTCATGATCGCTCTCTGATATTAAATGTCACTTCATAATCAAACTTAGATTTTTAGATCAACTTTATCATAAGCTTTCTTAACACTATTATTTATGCTTCATCTGCTGAGCTATAAGGACCTTTCAAATAAAAACGACCTTCTAAGCCAACTTAAATCCTAAATAAAAGTTCACGCATCTCCATCCATCTCCCTCCTGCCTCCCTCTTCCTCAGACAACCCTGACCCACAGACGTCCCCTCAACAACAGAAATTTCAAGACGGAGCACCACAGAGACAAAGTTTACTTTTTAAAGTATGTATTCCTCACACACACACGGGAGGTGGAGGGTGTTTTAAATGTCTCTATACCTGCAAAATGACAGAAAATCTGTAAATTACAATCAGTTCATTTAAGCAATCGTCAGCGATCGTCCTCCTCCAGAGGCACAATGGAGCACGTGCCTGAGCCAGCCAATCGCTTTTGTTGACATTGATCAGCTGACTCATTTTAATACACCTTAATATTCATAAGGTACTTTGCATTGAATGTTTATGGTTGGGTGTGGGCGTGTAGAGGACAGAACCTGAGGCGGGACCTTGTACGCAAACTCTGAGGTGAAGCTGTGATTTAAAAAGGAAAATTGCTTGAAGGTGTRTGTGCACACTGTTTTATAAATCTGTTTGTATACGCCATTTTTGCCTTTTGGTTGTACATTCACTTTTAGTATGAATTATACACAGTCCTTTCCTCTCCAAGAAGACCCCAGGAATGTTGTCTGTATTCTTCTTTCCAACTGAAATAAATAAACAGGTGTGGAGATGTTCAGGAAGTCGGACAGCTAAGGAGGGGAGAGATTGTGGATAGTTTTGAAGGTGTGTAGGAGAATTTTAAAGATGATGCGGGATTTAACTGGGAGCCAGTGGAGCTGTTGTAGGACTGGAGTGATGTGGGCAGAGGATGAGGTTTGAGTGATTACACGGGCAGCTGAGTTCTGAACCATCTGTAGTTTGTGAAGGGATTTGTTGGGGAGGCCAAACAGTAGGGAGTTGCAGTAGTCGATCCTGGATGTTACTAGGCTGTTTACAAGGATGGCAGTGGAGCGGGGAGTGAGTGAAGGACGGAGACGGTTAATGTTGCGGAGATGAAAGTAGGCAGATCGAGTCACGTTGTTAATGTGGGATGTGAAAGAGAGTGTGGTGTCAAGGATGACACCTTGGTTCTTGACCTGAGGCGAGGGGGAAAGAACATTGTTGTTAAGAGTGCATTGAAGATGCTGGGATTTTGAAATAGAGTTTTTGTCCCAACAAGGAGGAGATCAGTTTTGTCATGGTTTACTTGGATGAAATTGTTAGAGAACCRGTTGTTGAGCTCACTGAGGCAGTCGGTAAGAGATGAGGATGATAAGGAGGAGTTCAGTTTTGTCGAAATGTAGAGCTGAGTGTCGTCAGCATAAGAGTGGAAATGAACACCAAATTTACGGAAGATGTGKMCAAGCGGGAGCTAGTGGAAATGGGTGAAAACTGGGAACGGAAGGACTTGAGCTGTATGAACTGAGTGCAGTCAGAAAGATAGGATTTAAACCAGTCCAGTGGGGCCGATAGAGATTAGTTTGTCGATGAGGATAGGATAAGAGATGGTGTCAAAGGCTGAGCTCAGATCAAGGAGGATGAGTATTGACAGAAGTCCTAAGTCATCAGCCAGGAGGAGATCATTAGTAATTTTAATAAGAGCAGTTTCGGTGCAGTGATGTGGTCGAAAACCTGATTGGAACTGTTCATAGAGGTTATTGCTGGAGAGGTGTGAGTGAAGCTGATTAGCGATGACCTTTTCAAGGATTTTGGAGATGAAAGGCAGATTAGAAATGGGACGGAGGTTATTGAAGTTAGTCTGATCTAGACCTGTTTTCTTTATGATGGGGGTGATGGCAGCCGATTTAAAAGCTGTGGGAACAGTACCAGTCGTCAGAGAGGAGTAATATGGACAGATCATAAAAACTTGGCTTATTTACAGAGCGCTAAGACTAAACCCTCGACAAGCCCGTTGGTCTCTGTTTTTTTTTTACTCGCTTTAACTTCTCTATCACCAACAGGCCTGGCTCCAGGAACATCAAACCTGATGCTCTATCACGGCAGTTTTCCACCTCCAATTCTCCCAAGAACAACATCAGCATCCTCCCTTCGACCTGTTTTGTTGGTGCACTCACTTGGCCTATACAAGCTGACATCCAGGAGGCCCAAAAGAGAGAACCTGATCCTGGAGATGGGCCACCAGGTAAAATGTTTGTTCCTCGCTCCATGGTGGCTAAAGTTTTAGATTGGGTTCATTGCCACCAACTCACCTGTCATCCTGGAGTTAACCGCATGCTGAGCTTCACAAAGAGATACTTTTAGTGGCCAACCCTCAACCCGGATGTGAAAGAATACAGTATGTCTCAGCATGTCCTACCTGTGCATGCAGCAAGTCCAGAAACCAACCACCTGCAGGTCTTCTTCACCCATTACCCACTCCAGGTTGACCATGGTCGCACATCGCCCTGGACTTCATCACCGGTTTACCTACATCAGAAGGTAACACTGTTATTCTCACTGGTGTGGACCGCTTTTCTAAAGCAGCACATTTCATCCCATTACCCAAGCTTCCATCAGCTTTTGAAACTGCCCAAATCATGGTAACTCACATTTTTCGTTTACATGGTATCCCCTCTGATGTTGTTTCTGACCGAGGCACCCCAATTCATTTCTCATGTGTGGAAAGCTTTTTGTACAGACCTAGGAGCCACCTGCAGCCTCTCTTCTGGATATCATCCCCAGTCTAATGGACAATCTGAGAGAACAAACCAGGAACTAGAAGCAGCACTCAGCTGTGTAACCAATAAYAACCCCTCCATTTGATGTAAATAGCTGCCTTGGATCGAGTATGCCCATAACTCTCACACCTCTTCAGCCACAGGCCTCACTCCTTTTGAAGCCTCCCTTGGGTACAATGCACCTCTGTTCCCCTGTTTTGAGTCTGAAATTGCTGCCYCCTCCATACAACAGCATCTTCTCARGTGCTGGAGATTTTGGCGTCAGACCAAGGCAGCACTTCAAATAACAGCAGAACAAAATAAGAGATTCGCAGATCGTCATCKCTCACCTGCACCAAAATATCAGGTGGGTCAAAAAGTGTGGCTTTCTACTAAGGACATTAAACTGAAAAATACTCCTAGGAAACTGGCTCCCTGCTTCATTGGACCCTACCCTGTGGAAAAGATCATCAATCCCTCTGCGATCAGACTCCGCCTGCCTGGTTCCCTCAAGATCCATCCTACATTCCATGTGTCACAAATCAAACCTGTCATCGAGAGTCCCCTCTGCCTCGCTGCCAGCCGCCCACCTCCCGCCTGGCTGATTGACGACCACCCTGCCTACACCGTTCGCTGCATCCCAGATGTGCGACGCCAAGGAAGAGGTTTCCAGTTCCTTGTGGATTGGGAGGGTTATGGCCCTGAGGAGAGGACATGGATCCCGGGGTCATTCATTTTTGACCCTGCACTCATCTCTGCTTTTTACGCAGACCATCCAGAGAAGCGCCCCCGATTGCCTGGAGGAGATGCTTGAGAGGAGGGTACTGTGGCAATTGGTGTTTGTCACCTGCACCTCTCTAATTGGCCACAGGCTGGTGGAGATCACCTGCAGCAGGTTTCCTTGATGAGTTCCTTGGCTTTATCAGATGGCACTGAAGATCTGGTCCTCGCTGGAGAATCACATAGCTATGTGATTGATTACCTGTGCTCACCTGTGGACCCAAACCATCTGTGAAGAACCTGCCTCTTGCTCACTTGCCTSTCTGCCTCCACCCTGCGTGGAAACAAACCTGCCTCAGATCTCCTGTCTGCTTCTCTGCCTGGAAATCATTCACCTCACCTCCCTTGATTACAACCTCCTCCTCCGAGTCGCCCTCACCTCCCTCTCCTGTAAGAAATCTCAACACGTACTCTATTAACAATCAATATTACCCCTCCAACAAATACTCACCTCGTCTCCTTCCTTTTCAGCCCTGGAACCACTTCAAGAGTCGCACTGTAAATAAAAACACTTCCCTTTTGCAATCATTCTCCTGTGTCTGTTCCTCTTTACTCCGCTCACCTTTGACTGCCAGTAAACTTGATGGTGAGGAGGCTTCTTGTTTAGTGACTGCTGTTTTTAATATCGTAGACACCAAAACAACAACAATTCTTCAACTATCCATCCATCCATCCATCCATCCACCCATCTTCTTTAACCAGGTCCAGGTCACCTCCAAGAGTAACTGTGAGGTAGGGTACAGGTTGGACAGATCACATGTCCATCATAGGTATACATAGGACAAAATGACGCCAACAACTATTCGCACTCTCACTAACACCAAGAGTTGACTTAGCGTTATCCATGACCTAACATGCAACTCTACCCAGAAAGGCCCCACCCACGTAAATTCATTCTCCATTGTTAAGTCTCACACTATTCAGCTCATGTCTGTTTGGTTCTGCTCAGATGTCTGTGTGTCTCCATAGCAGTGTGTCTCTCACTATGTGGGCACGCAACTTAAGCCATTGTGGTTTTATTGTCCGGTAGTCAGATGATTTAAAAAATTTATGTATCGGATGTATTAAAAAATACAGGGCCTTTGCTTTTTTCTCTGTACATCCTGCCTTTGGCTTCAATTTATAGAAAACATGGATCTCCTTCCATTGCTACGCTGACGACTGTCAAATCTATGTACCTCTAAGGCGAGTTGAGGCTTGGTCCATTAAACCTCTTTCAGCATGTCTCGATGATCTTAAAGCCTGGATGGCCCTAAATTTCTTGCATTTTAATGAAAAAAGACTGAGATAATTGTTTTTGGACCTAGTGGAGCATGTCTGCGTCCTCTAGTGGATTTAGACCCCTTGGCAATGTATGTCAAGGCCCACAGCTACAAGCCTTGGTTTTAAGATGGACAGTGATTTTAAACTTGATAGTCAAATAAGGGTTACAGTTAAGTCTAGTTTTTATCACTTGAGAAAAATAGCAAAGATAAAATCTATTCTTTCAAGGCAACAGTTTGAAAATGTGGTCCATGCTTTTATTTCATCTCGACTGGATTACTGTAACTCACTTTACTTTTGAGTAAACCAGTCATCACTCGCACGCCTGCAGCTGGTGAAAAATGCTACTGCCCGTCTTTTAACAGGAACACGTAGAAGAGAGCACATCACCCCGGTCCTGGCTTCCCTCCACTGGCTGCCTGTGTGTTTTAGAGTCCATTTTAAATTCCTTTTGTTTGTTTTTAAGGCTTTAAACAACCTCGCCCCATCCTATTTAACAGAGCTTCTTCACCGTTACACTCCTCCTCGGTCACTCAGGTCTGCTGACCAGCTGCTCCTCGTTATTCCCAGTTCTAAACGGAAGCTCAGAGGAGATAGGGCCTTCTCTGTTAGTGCCCCTAAACTGTGGAACGCCTTGCCCTTGCATGTCCAACAGGCCCCTTCACTGTCCATTTTTAAGACTCATTTAAAAACTTATTTTTTTCTCACTGGCCTTTAACACAACTGAGATTTGATTTTACTCAACTTTTACTGTATTGGTGCTGATTTTACTTATTTAACTGTGTGATTTTATTGTGTTTTTGTATTCAGTTTTTATTTCATGTGTTCAGCACTTTGTTTCTGCTGTGGCTGATGGTATAGCGCTTTATAAATAAAGTYTGATTGATTGATTGATTGATTGATTGATTGAAAAAAATTGTCATGGCACTGTTTATWAGTGGGCGTGTAACCAGCTCCATCCAGCTCAAGCTGTTTGCTCTCATCTCCTTCACTTTTTACCAGGAAGAGTCTGTAAGAAGAGTCTACAAGTTAGGCCTTGGCTCAGCCAATGCACAGGCAAAGGTCTGCCAACTTGAAAATTGCTTGTGCACAATGCACAGTTTTACCTGTATACAACCAATGCTGAGATGGTTCTGAAAGTTTGTTTGGTATTGGAAATGGAGACACATTAGACCAAGGCTGAACCAAGGAGAATTGCGTAAAAGCATGCCTGTGGAGAAGGGGCTATAGCAGACAGGTGTGGGCCAGGTCTGACATCAAGCTGGCACTGCTGGCATGGTGGTTTATCAACCAAATATGGGCCAGATCTGACAATAATGCACTGCTTTTAAGATGGCATGCCACAACTGGCCAAGTTGTGGTTTGGTTTATGTGGTGCTGGCCCATACATGGATAACCTCTGGTAAACCACATCGGAGCCACCAAATTGCCGTCATTCTTTGTGGTATTTGGGCCATGTGCATTGTGTGGGCCAGAACTGGGCCAAACAAATTTTGCTATGAGGGCAGACTGGGAGGCAATCATGCGGACTTCTCGCTGTAATCCGACTGCTCTAAGCACTGCCCTGCCACATCTCCTAAATCATAAAACAGAAAATACTCAGCACAGTGAAATAAATTATAATTAAAAACATGTTATAGGCATTTWAAAAATGTATTAATTTATTTCAAACATTTCAGTCAGAATGGATTATCTGCACATTAATAACTTTGTAGCTTTGCCTTAAAGCTGTTACTGTAAGTCAGGGGTCCCCAAACTTTTTTCCTGTAAGGACCACATAGCTTTTCCCTTTTCTGGTTGGGGGCCGGAGTCAGTTTGTAACAGAAAAAGTGTGACTATTTCAGGAGTGCCTAAATGTAAAAAATTTTTGTTTTCCAGAAAGCACAATCAAATAACCCTCTCTGGGTTCTTCACAGTATGTATTCTGCTGAGCTAACAGTCCACTTTTTGGCTTTGAGAGTTTGTTTGCTTGCATTTGGCCTTGCAAGCTTTCATACTTTTCTTTGTGACGGGATTCATAGTGTCGCCACAGATTGTATTCTTTGAATACCGCCACCGCCTCGACAGATGAACAAAAAAAAAAAAAAAAATCATTTGTCCACTGAAGCTTAAATGCCCTGCATTCTGAATCAAATTTTCTCTTACCTAATCTTTTCGCCATTATTCCATTCTCTCTTTGAGAGGGGCAGGTTTAGGATTTTTTTCTGGGGGCTGCCAAATAGGGGCACATACTGCAGAAGGGTGGAACAGAATGTCACGTTATATGCGTGTATGTATGAAATAGTTACTAACTAATAATAGTTAATAATGAAAATAGTTCAYAACTAAGGAACATTTTATTGCAAAAGTCCAACTTAATAATCAAATATAAAACACATACATAAAAAAACGAAATGCTCTCTGGTATTGTTCTGGGGGCCGGACCAAATGGGGAGGCGGGCCGGTTCCGGCCCGCGGGCCAYAGTTTGGGGACCACTGTTGTAAGTGTTCCAAGTATGTTGAAATATTTGTAGGATATAATATTGCTTTTCTTTTAAAACCAAAAATAGATTGACAGAAAAAAAATAAATTTCTGAACTCCACCACCCAGGCTGCACAACAGTCTGCATGTATTTTCATTAAAGGTCTTGAAGGACTGCATATCACTTATTGCCTTTCATGCAGGAGTGTCAAAACCAAGATCATCATATGCTGAGAAATGATAGAGCTGTCACCATTTTGCTCATCTCATGCTATTTTTCACAATATGTGTAAGTATTTGGAGTATGTTTTAAAGTTGACTCTCAGCTAACACCACAATACAGTAGATTTTAGCTCAGTATCCGGGGAAGTCRATTAGCTGTGGTGGCCATTTTAAACTGGGTTTGCTGCAAAAGTTAAATCTGTTGTAGATGTCCATCTAATGGTTTTTAAAAGTTTTAATAAAATGTGGTAACAGACTGACAGTTTTGAATCTAACAGTTAGTGTTAAAGTTTTAAGTGAAAATGTAGAATCTGTCAGCCTTTAGGGAAAACATAAGTGGTTTAAAATAATTAGAAAAGATTCAACATTTGAACTTTTAGAGCCTGATCTTAACTTATATCTTTAATAAAATATTTATTTTTCTATTTTATCCATCTCATCACTCTCTCTGACACTGAACCAATGCATTTCAATATGTGCAAAGTTCCCATGAATTACACCTATCATTCCTAATGAGTTATTTAATGCTTTAAGTGGAAACAAGATCATCCAATGTGACATTTGCCACAGGGGACAAAGATTTGCTCAAGAAACATCAGCTTATCTTTCCAATTATGAGAAAGGTTTGCAAGATAATTTGCATGTGACCTTCTTTTTATAAATTCTAGCCTGACTTGTTTTTATCTGTAGATAAAAAAACACCATTTGCTACACCTTTTCATCATATCTATTTTTGCATCACCCTGTTAGGAGAGTTGCAATGCTTATCTCCTGCCTTTAGGTCTCTTCATGTAAAGGAACCTATGTGAAGACCTCCCTGAGTGTCTCACATACATATTTTATTCTTCGTATGTAAAGAAAAAGTACATATTGTTAAAAGAACAAATAATTTAAATAAAGTAGTCTCAGACCCTGTTCAGACTATACTGATTTTGAGTGGAACCGCAGGTTTTTTGCTGCGATTTGACCGATTGTGTACACGTCACCAGTAGTCGTTCTCTCTGAAACCGGAGGTTTCTGAATCCTGAATCTCAAAGTGGAGATTTCCAGGCGCACCCCATGCAAAGGTGAGAAGCACCCTGCAGTAGAAAAACACAAAAAAACATCCTAGGTCCGAAGGAACTTTAGTTTATTCATGAGGTTTGGACCTAACTGCTGCAGCTGCTGCATGATCAGTGCCTGACTGAGACTGGYATCAGGGTTGCCAGATTAAAAATAAAGAAATTTTTTTTTGGCCCCGATACTTTACTATCACTTTACTGCATCAAAATACCTGCAATCCTTAGACTCCCTTTACCACAGTGCTCTTCGGTTCATCACTGACTCCAACTACCTCACTCATCACTGTGAGCTGTACATCAAATCAGGCTGGTCATCTCTTGCAGCTCGCAGATACTCTCACTGGATATCCTTTGTCTATAAGACCCTCCTGAACCTAGTCCCGTCATATCTTGCCACCTTAATGYAAACATCACACAGTCAACGTTCCCTGCGCTCCAATGATCAAGTCCTCCTGTCAGTTCCTCCTGTCAGAACTGAGCTAGGGAAAAAAGCATTCAGCTTCGCTGCCCCCTCAGCCTGGAACAATGTACAGATGGATCTAAAATTGTCAACACTCATCTCTCTTAGATCCTTCTTGTCGATCCTCACTGACAACATTACAAAGAAGTTTGATCCGTGCAGATGTTTTCTTGTCTCTACTTATGTTTGTGCTGATCTCTCATCTGACTTCTTATTTGTTGAGTTTTTTTATTATCTTGTTTGAATTTGTAAGCATTCGTGTTGGATTGATTCATGTTGCACTAATCAACTGTAAAAAATGAAAATCAATATGATGTAATTGGTAATTAGTTTGGTCTGTACGTTTTAAATGACTGYATGTCTAAATCTGTTTTTAACAAGTTGTGTTTTTGAATTGTTGTACATAAACCACAATGTAAATTTAAACTCCAATACACTCTGTGACGTGTCGTGCAGACCTCTTGACCAGGTCACCCTTGTAAAAAATATTCTGATCTCAATAGGTTTTCTACCTGGTTAAATAAAGGTTATTGATTGATTGATTTGATTGACTATGTCCCATTTGGCAGCCCTGCCTGGTACATTACTGCAGTGGTTCCATTCAAATGGGTGATTTTTTTTATGTATTCTGCCCAGTAAACATTAGAGTCTCCAGAGACCAGTCTTGTGTAAACAGGGCCTAAGCTATCTTTCCTAATCCTGCTGTAATGTGATAATAACAAAATCATCTTTACTTTCTATGACAAGTCTCCTACTTTCCTGTTTAATCTAGAAACGTATCCCACATAGCATGTTTTTTTTATGGTTGAATTATTACACATACAAATATTGCTAACAACAGGCAGTCATTGCTCTCAAAATGAAAAAGTCAGAGCAAGAACAAAGTAAAAAATTATCTACGTCAGATGCACTGGGATGTAATATAAAAAATACAAATATTGTTTCTTGTTGTTTTGTTCTAAGAAATCATTCAGTAAAAAACACCAAACAGGCACAAGTACTTGGCAGAGCAGATTTTTCTTTAGCAAAGGGAGAAGATAAAGCCATCAGAGGTCCCAACTTTGCCAGATAAACCACTCCAAGTTGATCTCATTCTGTCAGAACCCTTTTCTTTTTTTCCCCCTTCCTGTCTTTATTCGGCCTATTTTTATGTCAGTTATGAAAAAGCTTATATAAAATTACAGTTGATTGCATCTGAAACTACATATCAGTCAGAGAGAGAGAGAGAGAGAGAGAGAGAGTGTGTGTGTGTGTGTGTGTGTGTGTGTGTGT
>NW_013952711.1:394354-399885 GCF_001266775.1 Austrofundulus limnaeus | reverse complement strand
TATATATATATATATATATATATATATACAACGTGCTTTGGAGAAAATGAAAATGACAGAACAGAAATCAATTGCACAGGGTGGGGAAGTGACTTCCCTGACATGAGTATCTGACATAACGAAGCACCATCTTAATTGTTTGCCCTTTTCATCTCATTGTACTTATTATATACAGTATAAAACAGCATCTATGGGTGGTAAATGCATGTACTTTTGAATACTTAAGAATTTTCAAAAGTAAGTACTTCTGTACTTTAACTTGAGTAGATTTTTGACAGAGTAACTTTTACTTGTATTTGAATAGATTTGACCATGAGTATCATGCTTTTACTCAAGTAGTACAGTTGAATACTTTGTCCACCACTGTATGTACCTGTATAAAGCTGCATTCTGCTCAATGAAAAGATCGAAAGACACTTCATTGTCATTCACATCACATGTGCTACATAAGGTGGAACAAAACTAGTTGCTCAGGTTCTGCTAAGCACAAGAATAAAAATAACACAAATATTAATCTTATCGAATAAAGAGCATCTATTATTAATATAAATAGAGTTAAAAAAAGATTGCAATGACAGCAGCTATCAGAATGGGATATTGTGACTTAGCAGGTAAGTTGCAGCATAGTTCATCAAACAGCTTCAGGGTAGATCTCACCATCATGAACACCTGAACCTGCAATCAGGGGTTGGGGGTGGGGTATCCTTATGAAGGAGTATCTCAGCAGGCCACACATCAACTTCCTAAGTGTGTCAGGTTTGTCAGATTATGTAGCCATCTCTTGTGTGCAACCATCTTCAGGACACCACACATTTTTTCTATAAAATGTAGGTCTAGATTCCAGCTATGACATTCCATACTTTTGACTGTCTTCTGATTAAGCCATATTTTGGTAATTTGGGTATACCTAGAGTTATTGCCAATTAAAAAAAATAAAATACTCTKCAACTTCAGCTCCCAGAAAACACCTGGAGGCTTTAGGTTAAAACAACAGCTATTTGGAACTGTTCACCATCCCATCCATCTTGACAGAAACTCCAGTTCAAGCTGGAAAAATACAACCCTACAGCATGATGCTGCCTCCACCATGTTTAACTGTGGATATGGTGTTCTTATAGTGATCCAAAGCCCTGTTCATGAACCAAACACATTTGTAATAAAATGCTTCACTAGCCCAAAGTCCAGATATCTGAAGAAAACCAGGAAGTTGTTGTCACACCATGGTTCCGTATTTTCCACACTTCTGGATGACAGTCATCACTAAGCTCATTGGAATTTCTAATGCTGAGAAAAAGTTTTGGAATTCTTTTAATAATGAGATACTGTACATTTGGAGCTCTCCCAACTTTAGGGTTTACTGTAAGTTTTGGTAAAATCCTGTTTGGAAAGCAAAACTTTATTTTAGGTTAATCAAAAAGAAAAAATAAGTAGATCCTCTGGATGGATTCTTCTTTAGTGAAACATTTCGTCTCTCCTCCAAGGCTTGATTTGCTCTATTCAGTCACATGCAAAAGAGGGCCATCCCTAACAATAGGCTTGATGCAAAAGAATGAGCCAGCACAGAYGAGCTACTTTGTCGGGTCAGGACTCTGCAGTTYACACTCATCTACAGGCTAGCGGTCACTCTTTCAGGGATGAAGATGTTCTCATCCTTGATAGAGAGGAACGTTAGTTTGAGAGAGGAGTAAAGGAAGCCATCTTTGTGAAGAAAAACTGTCCACCATTAAACAGAGGTGGAGGCCTTCGTGTCCAGTTGTCCGCCTCCTACAATGCTGTTATTGCAAGTATGACTCAGTGCCCTGTGAGCAAAAGGTGTGAGTCAGGGCCCCAATGATACCCAACACAAAGAGGGACAAAAACAAGGGGATGTTGAGCCCCACCTGCATTCACTACATGTACATAACATGACACGGGTCAGGTGATGGGGCACATGACATCTATGAACAACAGAAGTCATTAAGCCTATTCTTAGGGACGGCCCTCTTTTGCATGTGACTAACCTGTTTGTCCACCATGTGGAGACAGTGCTTATAAGGCTGAGTTCACCTGAAACTCATCAGACTGAAGAAGTCTCTTGGAGGAGAGACGAAACGTTTCACTAAAGAAGAACCCATCCAGAGGACATACTTATTTTTTCTTTTTGATTTTTTTCTACCTGGATTGCTGAGATGCATCAGGACATTTATTTTAGATTGATCAGAATCACTTTAATTAATGGTAGGTGTACTACCAAGCTGTAGAAGCCAATATGCGTCAAAAATGATTGGTTTAACGGTGTGCACACTTCTGCAAACAACTTTTTGCACTTTATTATTTTATAATTTTTCCACATACTTGCACAGGGTACCTCAGAAACTGTTTTAATAGGTTTTAATAGGAATGTGTAGATGATTTAAATCTACTGTATCATCAKTGCAAAGACTTGCTGAGATATCAAACATTTGTCATGTCCTCTCAAAAATTAGTCAAGCTTGAACTGCACAATGTTGAAAGAGACATCTTATACAGCTCAGAGACAAGTGTGACGGTTATTCAAATTATCTCCAATGCATTTTGGCTTCTATACACCTCCAAATCTTAAAAAAAAGTGATGAAATATTACTCAACCATCCTGGTTTTACTGAAATCTTTGTAAGCAGGAGAATTAGAGATCACAAATTTTGCCAGGGGAAATATAGAAATAAATTAACATGCTCAAGTTCCTCTGTGTGTCTGGGCTCGGTAGTCCCACRGTAAACCATGAGCTTACCTGTTCGAGCACACAAACTTAATAACCTATGCCCACATTCCAGCACTAAGCCTTCAGATGAACTCTTCGGTGACTTGACAGAGCCACTTAGCAACCTGTTTGCYGATTTATTGGATCAAAAATAACAAACCACTAAGGGGGGAGAAGCAAGTATATCCCGAGGCCCTGAAAAGCAGCTTTGATCAGACAATTCTTTTCCATCTAAGATCTCCCGAGCGCATCTACTGCAAACATTCACATGGGGGTGCAGATATATGCAGGTGTCTCGGCAGCACAAGACAAGCACTTTTTACCACAGGGCTTGTCTGCCATGCTGAGAGGAGTACTGAAATCTTCAAAGTATGCAAACACAGAAAACTGTTACGCCATACAAATACTGCCAAATGTTTTAGTATGTAAAGACATGAGCTGCTGCTCACTGTTGATACTTGAATCATAAGGAGCTGCTCTCTACGGGTGGAAAAAAACAATCCTGCCCAAAAGTCGGTTTGCTTTAATCTCCTGGATGTCTGGAAGTATAAACAGTATATGTTAGTTTAGTTTTGGGGATTTTTTAATAAGCAGTGGTCTGAATTGACAAAGCTGGATGAAAAATGTGTGATAGGAACATAGATTGCAAGTTTGCCAAAAGTTCTTAATGATGTGCCTAGTACTGCTCAGTACTACCCCGAGGCAAGAGAGCTGATAAATACTTGAATTATTCCAAATAAAAAAGCATGGGAAGATTTATTAAAGCTGCTAATTCAGTTTATTTTATGTGTAAAGAYGTCAAGATTTTACTGTACAAAATGTTATATAGCTTTCATTGTAAACAGAAAAGGTCTCAAGTTTCCTGAAAGGGCTGCATCACACAGAAAGATTTTAAAACAGTCGGTTGATTTTCAAAAACTGAGAGACCCTACACACGGACACATTTCATTCATGAACATTCAGATGTCAGATGTGAAATCACGCAAGACTTCTTGAAATCTCATGAGAATTCAGATGACAGAGGAAAAATCTTGCGTGACCTTCAGAGAGACGTGAGTTCAGAGTAAATAAACATTTGAGATGAGAAAAAACAATTCAAATGACGTCTACGGTTTTTCTGGTGAGTCATGACAGTTTGTGTGTCTTCTGTATTTTGGAATCACCTCTGTGTTTACATAACTCTGCTTTCTGATTGGCTACATGTCACATTCAACAGGTTGCGAGCTTGTTTGTTCTCAGGTGGACATCACACACACTGAAGATCGGGCCAGAAAAATCCAATATGTTGAATAGCCCTGATTTGAGATTGGAGTGGTCCCGATGTCCATCTGAGTTGACTAGATCACTCTTAACTCACCACCAGTTCACGGTTAGTACTTTGAGTAATTATTTTTKGGGGGTACGTATGACTTTCACTCCACTACATTTCAAAGACAGATACTGTCTTTTTTACTCCACTACATTTCTAGGAAGCTTTTAGTTACTTGTTACTTTTCGTTCATCTTTGTAATCAGCTGTTGCTGTTTTTCTTTCCTGAAATGCCACACTATGTTCCTCACAGTTGCAGCTAACACCTGAGATAAATTTGGAATTACATCATCTTCATTAACGATCACGAGTTGAGCTCCCACCTTCATTTCAAACAGAACCCAGCAATGGAGACGATTGAAGAGAGTAGATAAACCAGCACACATGACCATATCTCAGCTTAATCTTTGAGATTGTAGGACTGTAAAAGAGTTTGTCACTTTAAACATCTTCTGTGTTCACAGCGGATAAACTACATTTCTGCATTTAAGGACTCACCACTCACTTTATTGCATTTTTATGCTGAAGTCTTTACAGGTGGTGTAGAAATTGTAGCAGAGTGGTTCTACATGTCAATACATCAGGTGGTTTCTGAGAGTTACAAGTTTCTGTAAAATCACTCTGAAAACAATACAGCAATGTACTGATATTAGACATTTTAATCTGTACTTTTGAATACTTGAGTATTTTTAAATGCATGTACTTTTGAATACTTAGGTATTTTCAAAAGTAAGGACTTCAATACTTTAACTTGAGTAGATTTTTGACCAAGTAACTTTTACTTGTAGTTGAGTAGATTTGACCCTGAGTATCTATACTTTTACTCAAGTTCTGGTGTTGAGTACTTTTTCCACCACTGCTCACCACAAATGGCAGGAAGATCTGCTGAAATTATCCTTAGAGCCATCATGATAATCTGAGCATTCTTAAGATTGCCATAAGTGCAAAAATCGGCACGATTATCCTACCATGTGAACCCGACATTAGATACATTTTTAACGCTAGATCTCTCATTTTATGAGTATGTTTTWTATTCTCGATTAAACAAAATAACTAAACATGTTTTGCTCATTTATCTTGAAAGTACAATAGAACTCTATATGTATAATGTATCTAATTCAAACCATGGGTCTAAAATACAGCCAGCTTTAATCCAGGCAGTATTACTGTGCCAACTATTTAATATGAAGCAAAGTAGTATAATCTATTTTTTAAATAGTTGTATGTATTAAAAGATTTTCAGTCTACACCGTGGCCAAGGCCAGGGAAAGACTTGAGATTTGAAATGATATTTCCTTGGCAACTAAGTCCCCTTAAAGACATGAGAGGGTTTTTCATTCTTTTTTTAGTTTCTACTGGTTTAAATCACTCAACCATGCACAAAACAACCACAGTGAGCCAGCACAAAACCCTACACAGAGACCCGCTTGGGGCCACTGAGTTTGGAAGGTGACATTTCAAACGGGAATGATTATTCATAGGTAAACCTGACAGCAGCCGGAGC
>NW_013952711.1:381618-394109 GCF_001266775.1 Austrofundulus limnaeus | reverse complement strand
CACACACACACACACACACACACACACACACACACACACACACACACACTTATACATATTAAGATAAAAACATTGAGTGTAGCGATTAGCAACATTGCCATCATAAAATGCAAGTAAATTACCAAAAACTTCTTCAATCAGTAAAAGTCCTAACACTGCAAGGTTAAGGGCAGCTGCTGATTGGTGCAACATCTGCATGAACACTGAGAGAATGAGAAATTAACCTTTTTTGCTTTACTTATGACAAAAAAGGCAAAGGCAACACAAGTTTAAATCATCAACATCTGCCATAGTTACTGTAAAAAATGTTATTGGCTTTTCGCTGGGGTAATATTGTAAAGATTTAAACCTTTAAATGACACTGTTCATTATGTTTTAAATGTTATATGAAGGCATTGTTGTCTTACACAGATTTAACAGGATATTCCATACAGAGAAAGATAACATTTGTTGCTTTGCTGAATCAAAAGGAGTAAATCAGTTAGTATAACAGATGTGCCAATAAATTATCTTATTAAGCCAGATTGCAGGCTTATGAAATGTAGATTTCATAAATCAAGGACAAATGATTTGATTTGGCTCAGATACAGCATTTTATTGTTATAYGATAGCAAGAGACTGTGTACACTAATGGCACTACTGGGGCTTAATAAGGAATAAAACATTAGGTGATCTAAAATCTACCCTTGATAAATTCCTAGTCCTTTTTGGTGCATGGCTAAATTGTTTCTAGTTGCTGTGAAGGCCTCCCCATAAAGTTAGAATACAGTATGTTCAAGACAGTTGTGTGTGCTTCTTTGGTGGACAGTCCAAGGCAAAAAAAAAAARAAATCAAGTTCAGTTCCTTAATTTATTAGCATGGGTAATAAATAGATGAATGTATAACATAAAACGAAAAAAAAAAAGCATGCAGTACACAGAAAATACACAATATTATGGCATTTATACTATGTTATTGCTGTTGTTTTCCTTCAGCTGCTTTTTTCTTCAGGAGTTTCATCAGCACATTTTGGACAAAAGATTTGTTTTATGCCAAATGCCCTTCCTGAAGCAATCTGGGCTTGAACTGAGGCCGCAGTGCTGATTGAGCTACTGCAGCCCCATGGTATTTATTCTATGTACTGAAGCAAAACATATACCAGTGGGTTGTTTGGCTGGATGACTGGCTATTAGTCCTGTAGAGGTCAAATAACTCAATAATAAACCATTCTACCATGCCAAACACAAACAAAAATACTCAAGAAGATCAGGATAACGCTCATTAAAATATGTGACCCATTACATCGAAATGAGGATTAAGTCTGAAAGTGGAATGTGGAGAAATGGGCAGATATAGGGTTTTGATTTAAATGTTTGCAAAATAACATTTTGTCAAAATAGAATGAATTAATGCCTTATCAATGAATCATTTGAATGAACTGTCTGAAATATAATCCAAATAAATTTCTGAAGCATTTTTTGTGAGAAGTAGCAACAAAAAAATCCTGATTTTGAGGAAAAACACCTTAAAATTTAGAATTTTTTCCTTTGAGCTCTGTTGTTTTTGTTTCTTTACAACTGGGAAATCTTAATATACTGTACAAATAATATTTGAGGTTTCCTCTTTATATTAACATCAAAAATTACTCAATAAATTTACATAAAATTAGGATTCAGACCAAACAGTTACGTATTATCATAACCAACAAGACAAATTAAGTCATATCTCTGGATAAGCTTATGCTAGCAGAATGATCCGGGTATGAAAATGCAGCTTTTAAAGCCAGGACTCTAAAAATGTGATCAGGTCCGTCCGTCCGTTCATTTTCTGCCACTTATCCGAGGTCGGGTCGTGGGGCAGCAGCCTAAGCAGAGAGACCCAGACTTCTCTCTCCCCAGCCACTTGGGGCAGCTCATCCGAGGGAATCCCAAGGCGTTCCCAGGCCAGCCGAGAAACATAGTCCCTCCAGCGTGTCCTGGGTCTTCCTCTGGGCCTCCTCCCAGTGGGACATGCTCGGAAAATCTCACCAGGGAGGTGTCCAGGACGCATCCTAACCAGATGCCCGAGCCACCTCAACTGGCTCCTCTCGACGTGGAGAAGCAGCGGCTCTATTCTGAGTCTCTCCTGGATGACTGAGCTTCTCACCCTATCTCTAAGGGAGAGCCCAGACACCCTGCRAAAGAAACTCATTTCGGCCGCTTGTATCCGCGATCTCGTTCTTTTGGTCACTACCCAAAGTTCGTGACCCTAGATGAGGGTAGGAACGTAGACCGACTGGTAAATTGAGAGGTGAGCCAGAAGGCGAAGCTCTCGCTTCACCACGACAGACTGGTACAGCGCCCGCATGACTGCAGACACAGTACCAATCCGCCTGTCAATCTCCCGCTCCATTCTTCCCTCATTCCTGAACAAGAACCCAAGATGCTTAAACTCCTCCACTTGGGGCAGGACCTCCACCCCGACTCGGTGGCGGCACACTACCGTTTTCCGGCCAAAGACCATGGTCTCGAATTTGGAGGCACTGATACTCATCCTGACCTCTTCACACTCATCTGCGAACCGCTCCAGTGAGAGCTGGAGATCACGATCTGATAAGGCCAATAGGACCACATCATCTGCAAAAAGCAGAGATGTGATCTACGGTCACCATAAAGGATCTCCTCAACACCTTGGCTGCGCCTAGAAATTCTGTCCATAAAAGTTATGAACAGAATCGGTGGCAAATGGCAACCTTGGTGGAGTCCAACTCTCACCGGAAATAAGTCCAACTTACTACCGGCAATGTGGACCAAGCTCTGGCACCGGTCGTACAGGAACCTAACAGCCCGTGTCAATGGGCCTGGTATCCCATACTCCCGGAGTACCCCCCAGAGGAGTCCCCAAGGGACACAGTCGAATGCCTTCTCCAAGTCCACAAAACACATTTAGACTGGTTGGGCGAACTCACATGCACCCTCCAAGACCATGCTGAGGGTGTAGCGCTGGTAAGGAACATGGCTCACTCGGACTCTATGTCCCCCACCTCCCCCGGAACGTGTTTGAGGTTCCCCCGGAGGTGTGAGTTGAAGCTCCGTCTGACGGGAGACTGACAGACATTCCCAGTAGACCCTCACTACACGTTTGGGTTTGCCAGGTCTGACCGGCATCCTCCCCCACCAACGGAGCCAACTCATCACCAGGTAGTGGTCAATTGACAGCTCTGCCCCTCTCTTCACCCGAGTGTCCAAAACATGCGGCTGCAGATCAGATGAAATGACAACAAAGTCGATCATCGAACTGTGGCCTAGGTTGTCCTGGTGCCAAGAGCACATATGGACACCCTTATGCTTGAACATGGTGTTCGTTATGGACAATCCATGACGAGCACAGAAGTCCAATAACAAAACACTGCTTGGGTTCAGATCAGGGGTGCCGTTCCACAGCAGAACGAGGGAGTCCCCGTTAGGAGCGCTCTCCAGCACCCACTCCAAGGACTCCAGAAAGGGTGGGCAATCTGAACTGCTGTTAGGTGCATAGGCACAAATAACAGTCAGGACCCGTCACCCCACCCGTAGGCAGAGGAAGTCTACCTCTCCTTCACAGAGGTGAAACCTAACGTACGTGCACCGAGATGGGGGGCAATAAGTATATAGTATATACATATACGTATATATATATATATATATAAGCAAATTGCATGTGTATATATATATATACACAAACTGTATATACATACACACACATACACACACACACACACACACACACACACATATATATATATATATATATATACATAGGCAAATTGATTGTTCCTAAAAGCCAGCCAATAGTAAAGGCCTTTTTACTTTAACTGATTAAAACTCTGGAAAGTAAAGGGACATTAAAAATGTGAGAAACCTGTAATTTCTCCACAAAATTGTCAATTGTTCTTGAACTTTCAATATTTCTTGTTGATGGTTTAGAGCTAATACAGGTGAAAATATCAGTGAAATCCTGTATACAGATGTTCAGATACAAAAGAGACCAATCATGTTTTTCATAGCATCATACTGTTTGCAACACTGATTGGTTTTCTTTGAGCAGAGTACGTAACGACTTATAGAAGAAACAAATAAATATAGATGCACTTCTGAAAACTGAAAAAATCCCAAAAATCATTTAAAATGACCCTTAAACAAAGAAGAACAATGTCTATTGAGATGAGTTTCAAGTTGATTCATAATTGTAAACAATTCCCAACTTACTTTCAGTGATAAGGTGAGGATTCACTTCATGAAGAATTAGAGTACTCAAGTTCAAAATAATTACAGCCTGTGTCACTAGTGCTTCCAAATCGCACGTTTGTCAATTTATTGATTAAAAAAAATAATTGTTAAACATCAAATTGTCTAATTTATGTCATACAAGTTCTTGAAAATTTTGATAAATCATTTTTATTGCTCTTTCTTTCACAGTGATTTGATCAGATCAGCTATAAATGTAGCAGTGCAATGTTTCAGGCATTAAAAGAGAAAATAGACCTGTTAGAAGGTCAGCAGAAACAGAAGGAGTACTCAAAAAGAAGAAATAAGTAGGTCCTCTGGATGGGTTCTTATTTAGTGAAAAGTTTCATCTCTCCTCCAAGAGACTTATTCAGTCTGATGAGTTTCAGATGAACTCAGCCTTATAAGCACTGCCTCCACATGGACAAACAGGTTAGTCACATGCAAGAGAGGGCCGTCGATTAACAATAGGCTTGATTAGCTCTATTATTCATAGAGGGTCATGTGTGCCATCACCTGACTTATTGGTTTGGATGCTTTGGCTKTGATTCTTTGGTGTTGTGTTATTTGTATGTAGTGAGTGCAAGCTGGGCTCAACGTCCCCTTGTCTTTCTCTCTATTTCCCTCTTTGTGTTGGGTATCGTCGGGGCCCTGACTCACACCTTTTGCTCACAGGGCGCTGAGTCATACTTGCAATAACAGCATTGTAGGAGGAGGACAATTGGACACRAAGGCTTCCACCTCTGTTTAATGGTGGACAGTTTTTCTTCGCAAAGATGGCTTCCTTTACKCCTCTCTCAAACTAACGTTCCTCTCTATCAAGGATGAGAACATCTTCATCCCTGAAAGAGTGACCGCTGGCCTGTAGATGAGTGTAAACTGCAGAGTCCTGACCTGACAAAGTAGCTCGTCTGTGCTGGCTCATTCTTTTGAACAGTGGCTGTTTTGTTTCCCCAATGTATAACTGATCACAGTCCTCCTGACACTTAATAGCATATACTATATTACTTTGTTTTTGCCAGGGAACTGGATCTTTGGGGTGAAGTAATCTTTGTCATAACGTGTTTTGGGATTTGAAAGTCACTGGGACGTCATGTTTAGAGAATAAACGTCTCAGTTTATTCTCTAAACGTCACAACGTCTCAGTGTGCTATGGACTCCCTAGTTTCCCGGATTGTTGCAAACCTGTACTTGGAAGAGGTGGAAAAGAGAGCTCTGATGTYCTTTACAGGGACACCACCAAGCCATTGGTTGAGGAATGTTGATGACATCTGGGTTAAATTAAAGCACAGGAAGTCCAACATTTCACTGATCACATCAACTCTGTGGATAAATAGATAAAGTTCATATGAGAGGATGTGAAATATGGCAGCTTGGGGTTCCTGGACTGTGATGTCTCAGTTTCAGATGGAGGATGGTTAGAAACTGACGTGTATCGCAAACCCACCCATACAGACCAGTATTTGCATTTTGATTCCCATCACCCACTGGAACACAAGTTACAAGTCATCAGAACTCTGCATCACAGAGCAGACAGTGTCCCCACAAATACAGGAGCCAGGGAGAAAGAGAAGCCACACACAAGACAGGTCCTGGAGCTGTGCGGTTATCCTGACTGGACTTTTCTGAAAGCAGACAAGAAACCCAAACAGGATTCCAGCCAACAACCAGGTGAAAATGAAGACCCTAAACCCAGACCCAAACCAGTCGTCATTCCATATTTGGCGGGAGTTTCAGAGAAACTGAGATGTTTATTTTCTAAACATGACGTCCCAGTGGCTTTCAAACCCCAAAACATGTTACGACAAAGATTAGTTCACCCCAAAGATCCAGTTCCCTGGCAAAAACAGAGTAATAAAGTATATGCTGTTAAGTGTCAGGAGGACTGTGATCAGTTATACAATGGGGAACCAAAACAGCCACTGTTCAAAAGAATGAGCCAGCACAGACGAGCTACTTTGTCGGGTCAGGACTCTGCAGTTCACACTCATCTACAGGACAGCGGTCACTCTTTCAGGGATGAAGATGTTCTCATCCTTGATAGAGAGGAACGTTGGTTTGAGAGAAGAGTAAAGGAAGCCATCTTTGCGAAGAAAAACTGTCCATCATTAAACAGAGGTGGAGGCCTTCGTGTCCAGTTCTCCTCCTCCTACAATGCTGTTATTGCAAGTATGACTCAGCACCCCTGTGAGCAAAAGGTGTGAATCAGGGCCCCAACGATACCCAACACAAAGAGGGAAATGGAGACAAAAACAAGGGGATGTCGAGCCCTGCTTGCACTCACTACATACACATAACGCAACACCAAAGAACCACAGCCGATGCATCCAAACCAATAAGTCAGGTAATGGGGCACATGACCCTCTATGAACAATAGAGCTAATCAAGCCTATTGTTAGGCGATGGCCCTCTCTTGCATATGACTAACCTGTTTGTCCATGTGGAGGCAGTGCTTATAAGGCTGAGTTCACCTGAAACTCATCAGACTGAAGAAGTCTCTTGGAGGACAGACGAAACGTTTCACTAAAGAACCCATCCAGAGGACCTACTTATTTTTTCTTTTAGATTTTTGTCAACCTGGATTACAGAGATGCATCAGGACAGAAGGAGTACTCGTGAATATTTTATTGTGACAAAATGTACACAAACGGTAAATGGACTATAGCGTTTTTCTATCAATCCAGGACACTCAAAGAGCTTTACGCTACAATCTGTATCCTCATTTACCCAGCACTCTATTATGTCTCTACAAAGCTAACATATACAATCTCTATGGAGACTGATCAGAGCCAATCACATTCATACACTGATGGGACACACATCAGAGGCATTAGGGGTGAGGTGTCTTGCCCAAGGACACAACAACTGAGACAGCTGGACGGGGGATCGAAGCGGCGACCTKCCGATTCCAGGACGACTGCCCTAACCACTCTTCCACAGCCACCCCGAAAACAACAAACCCACTATTAAATATAATTTGATATGTTTTCACACAAGTCTGTTCTGAGTTTGTTGGGTTTTTATTGTGTTATTCAGCAGAATTTTGCAATTGCATTTAAAAGCTGGAACCAGTTATTTAATTTAAGGAAACATCATGGAATATGATTAAGTACACATTGTAGTGTCAAATAATGCCACAGCATTTTTCTATAGTTTAGTTATGGCTAAGTGTCCCACACATCTGCATGTGACATGCACATATGTTTTTGCAACACAAAATAGATTTAATACAACCTAATTCCAGTTGCACCATCCTTGCCTCATAAATAAATAATAGCACATAGCACAGCACCCTGTCATTCAGTTCAGCTTTAACAGTTTTACTGTCTTAATTTTTCTATCTCTCACAGACTCAGCAGGAGAAAACACTGTCTTATGGCACGCACACACTGTGAGGTGGGATCGATGCGGTGCAAAAGGTCATCAACAATGCATGGCTTTAAGCAATGATTTCTACTAACACAACACTTTGCTCCAACTGCAGAGACATAGTTCATTAAAAGTTACAAATCTATTTTCAAATGCCTGTATGAGGATAGAAATATTGCATTTTCACCTGTTTTTATGATTAAAAAGTCAAAAATCAAATAAAAAGTGAGCTCTAAACACAGCAAAAAGGTTAGGCAAATTCATACTTAATTTAAAATCTTGTGATTTGTGGATACAGATAACAATTTTTGTTCTTGTTAATCTTCTGTTTCAGAACCATTCTTCCACCATCCAAAACAAGCACATAACACCTAAAAATAGTAAACTTGAATCTAAATCAAATTATAATAGTGAAAGTATCAAACATTTGACTTTTTGGTCAGTTAAAATGTTTAATTAAAACCTTTGTTCCATGAAAGTCACTTCAAACTAAATTTAGCAAAAACACAAAATGGTGATATTTATTAAATTAGAAAAAACTGACTGAAAGAAATGGATGCAAGCTTTGTACATGAAATGGTAAAAATGAAATTGTGGTTGATGATTTTTTGTTGGAAAATTTGGGACTTGAGACTTTAATTACATGCATGTTTAAACTGTAGCAATAGCGACAAGATGTAACACTTCATGTGCAGCCTGGAGTTCACTTTGGCAGAAATCTCCTTATCCTTCAACCAGTAAACTATGCAAATATGATAGCAATGTTAAGGTTTAAATAAATGATATCTGTATAAACCATCCTTCCTGTCATTTAACACCTTAAAGGTGTCACAAGGAAGCTGCAGTCTTACCATGAAATTTAAACTCATATTGCCTTGTATTTGCAACAAATAACAAAATGTTGTCTTGCAGAAAAGCAATTCTAACTTCTGATAATGGTGTCTAAACTGCAGTTTTCAGACTTGGTAATCAGCCGGTAGCACAGGCAGTTCCAGCTGCTGATTGTGTAATTGCTGCAACAAATCAGATGTTAATTACATGCAGGCTGAGCTCAAACTCATTGAAAGGTGGTGTCACTTATTGTACTTTATTCTGGAACATAGGAACAGATATGTGCTTGAGCAGCCACCTGCATGCAAAAAGGCACACTACAGAATAAATTTAAACTTGTTTTATGTTGCACTTATTTTATAAAATAGGTTTGTTTGTTTGTTTGTTTGTTTGTTTGTTTGTTTGTTTGTTTGTCTTTTACCTGCCTCGGGACAAAAGAATATAGCTGCTGAGTTAATTCCAGCAAGTTTATGTTGTTGCAATGCTGAAATGGTCTGTTAATAAATCTTTGGAACATTTCTTTTTCCATGGGAGGACATGTCAAAGGTGGGACCTCTGTTCTGCGCTGTTCAGCTTGCTGGATATATACACTCACCGGCCACTTCATTAGGTACACCTGTCCAACTGCTCGTTAACACTTAATTTCTAATCAGCCAATCACATGGCGGCAACTCAGTGCATTTAGGCATGTAGACATGGTCAAGACAATCTCCTGCAGTTCAAACCGAGCATCAGTATGGGGAAGAAAGGTGATTTGAGTGCCTTTGAACGTGGCATGGTTGTTGGTGCCAGAAGGGCTGGTCTGAGTATTTCAGAAACTGCTGATCTACTGGGATTTTCACGCACAACCATCTCTAGGGTTTACAGAGAATGGTCCGAAAAAGAAAAAACATCCAGTGAGCGGCAGTCCTGTGGGCGGAAATGCCTTGTTGATGCCAGAGGTCAGAGGAGAATGGGCAGACTGGTTCGAGCTGATAGAAAGGCAACAGTGACTCAAATAACCACCCGTTACAACCAAGGTAGGGAGAAGAGCATCTCTGAACGCACAGTACGTCGAACTTTGAGGCAGATGGGCTTCAGCAGCAGAAGACCACACCRGGTGCCACTCCTTTCAGCTAAGAACAGGAAACTGAGGCTACAATTTGCACAAGCTCATCGAAATTGGACAAGAGAAGATTGGAAAAACGTTGCCTGGTCAGATGAGTCTCGATTTCTGCTGCGACATTCGGATGGTAGGGTCAGAATTTGGCRTCAACAACATGAAAGCATGGATCCATCCTGCCTTGTATCAACGGTTCAGGCTGGTGGTGGTGGTGTCATGGTGTGGGGAATCTTTTCTTGGCACTCTTTGGGCCCCTTGGTACCAATTGAGCATTGTTGCAACGCCACAGCCTACCTGAGTATTGTTGCTGACCATGTCCATCCCTTTATGACCACAATGTACCCAACATCTGATGGCTACTTTCAGCAGGATAATGCGCCATGTCATAAAGCTGGAATCATCTCAGACTGGTTTCTTGAACATGACAATGAGTTCACTGTACTCAAATGGCCTCCACAGTCACCAGATCTCAATCCAATAGAGCATCTTTGGGATGTGGTGGAACGGGAGATTCGCATCATGGATGTGCAGCCGACAAATCTGCGGCAACTGTGTGATGCCATCATGTCAATATGGACCAAAATCTCTGAGGAATGCTTCCAGCACCTTGTTGAATCTATGCCACAAAGAATTGAGGCAGTTCTGAAGGCAAAAGGGGGTCCAACCCATTACTAGCGTGGTGTACCTAATAAAGTGGCCGGTGAGTGTATATTTGGATTCTGATCACTGGATGTCTACAGATTGGCTTGGTGGTCTCCTGGGGCCTCATGTACAAAGACTTGCGTGGATTTCTTACTGAAACCTGACGTACGGTCAAATCCAGAAAACGGCRTACGCACAAAAAATCCAGGTGTATCAAACTGTGAGTACACCTGAATCCACACACAATGCTTTTGTACATCACAATTAACGTGGAACTGAGCGTAAGTGAGACACCTCCCCTGACACGCCTTCATTAACATATGTTAAACATATGCAGATTACTTCCTGCATGTGTGAAGAACATGTCTGAGTGATCCCTGCGTGATCAGAAATGATTTCTAATGTCATAAAAATAATGAATTAAATATAATGTGAGTGTGAAAAAAAATCCTAAGTAAAAATAGGAATAAAATGTGTTTATCACGCAAAGAACGAGTGATTGTGTGTCAGTATGTGTGTGCACGCTGCTGTGTTGTGCAACCGGCTTATCCATCCATTCTGAGTCTGAAAATATTAACTTTGTGCACGAGTTTATTACCATAATGACTGTAAACATAGAGGAACTTAAATGTTTGGTCGAACATAGATCCTTGCTTATTTCATAGCTGATACAGTATTAAGAAACGAGTCTGCTTCTCAGTAGAGAATTCACATGATGTGACATGATGTTGGAGAGTCCCCACAAACGCTGCGCGCACCACAGTCAGTTTGTCTGTCAAGCTTTGGCTCTCCTACTTACAGCATTTTCACAAGTTGTAAAGTGTACTTCCATGTGTCATTTTGGAGAAATCTACAACAACGTAGAACTAAGTATGAAACACCTCCACTGCCGGCGAGGGTGCGCGCACTCCAGAGCGCGACCATAACTCAGCCTTTAGAATCATATGGATGAGACGATTCCATTGGTCATGACTCTGCTTTGGGTGGACTGGAATGACACGGTCCCGCGGGTCTGCCAGCTCCCTCTGGAAAGCTCCTGTGGAACCCCAGTTGAATCGCTGCTGCTGCTGCTGCTGCACGTGCACGCGTGGCGCACGCGACTCGCTGCGTTGCGCTCCCAGAGCGCAGCAGTGCCAAACTAAAAATGATTCTTCCTCAAAACGGCTGATGAGCCACTCATCATCAGAAAATTATATCTGTTTATAAATAAATGCTCTGCGTTTTACACTATTTATTATATCCTCCAGTAAGGCTAAATCCGTTCCTGTTAAATGTACTTTTGGCACAATTTTGTGCGTCCTTTATTTAACTGCGTCCATGTGGATGTAATATTTGTTAATCAAGAGTGTCTGGTGTGAACAATAATCATTTTCACATCATGAACAGTTTCTCAGAATCACCTCTAAGTGTTGCCAATGGAACCAAAACCACAGAAACGTGCGCACGCCAGCCCTGGAGTTGGCGTGGGGCTGCGCACATATCCACTTTCAGTTAAGTTTTGATGCATCCAGAGTTTTGCGTGGATAATGACGTACGCAAGGTTTTTGTGCATACACACCATTGATACTGTACATGAGGCCCCTGGTGTTCTAGAAAACAATGTCGGAGGCTATTCAGGCCATTTCCTGGCTCTATGATCAATATGAAGGATTGCTGTGCTTCAGCCCTCAGACTTTTGCCTTGAGCGAGCTGGGACTTAGACTGCAAGAGGTTCTGCTGAAGGTTGTGGGCTGGCTGTGGTTCCTGGACTTTGCTGGTGAGATGGAATCGATCTTGGAGAAACTTATAGTTTGGCTCGCGGGATTGTCCACACTATTTGTCTGATTGGATTTGCCACATTGGGATGTACCAGCAGACATTAAGGCAGATATGGAAAATGACTATTGTCTGTCTGACCGAAAACATTTTCTCTGTTCCCAAAGAACTGATTACAGATTCATTCCCCGCTCCCCCCGTGACCATGCACGCTGTCAATCTAATTTCTCCGGGGTGCTTACGTCAACTTGTGGCTCCTCCCCCACCTCTCCCCACTCTCACTCCGTCTAAACTGATCCCCTGAAGGTCATTCTGGAGCTGCACAGAATGAACAATTCAACACCAATATTCTGAAATATGGCTGAACTGTTTTTTAACTTCCTTTTGGGAGGCTGGATTCTTCGGACTCATTCCCTCTAAACTCACTTACTCCTCTGGCTAACAAATGTGCTCTTGCTTTGTTTTTTACAAACACGATAGTGTATCATATTTTGTTGATTATACATACATACATACATACATACATACATACATACATACATACATACATACATACATACATACATAC
>NW_013952711.1:378439-380363 GCF_001266775.1 Austrofundulus limnaeus | reverse complement strand
CCAACAGGAACCAGAGCTGGAGGGCCAACAGGAACCAGAGCTGGAGGGCCAACAGGAACCAGAGCTGGAGCTGGAGCATGAGGACCAGAATCAATGGGGTGGGGAGGGTGGGCCCCAGAAACCCCCGGCACCGCCATCTCTGAAGAAAAAAGTCCTTCAGGACAGCCAGCTCGCGCTGCATCCTCTCCATTATTTTCAGGATTCCAACCTGAAGAGTGCAGTCAGACTCAGAGCCACAACATGAAAAAATATTCTCCATGATCCCTCCTGGTGCAGGAACCAAAAATAAAAAATAAAAATTCACCTCAGTCTGCTGGGGTTCAAGTGTGGTCAGATCCTTCTGTTACGATTGAGCTTGGCTGATTAGAACCCCAAGATGCAGAACTGAGTGAGGTGGCAAAAAGTGATTTATTAAAACAAAAACAAAGGTGCTGACGTGGCAGCAAGCAAGAACAAGGGATTTGGGCATGAACATGAACATGAACATGAACATGAACATGAACATGAACATGAACATGAACATGAGCATCAAACAGAGAACAAGGATCTGACAAAGACTGAGGACAAAAGACAGAATATAAAGGAAGAACTAATGAGGTAAAACAAGAAACACCTGGGAAAGAAACATGAGGATCAGGTGTGAGTGGGCGGGGCTAGAGCCAAGGCAGACAGGAGGAAGAAAACAGGAGGAAAAGACAGAAAACTTAGACTAAATCATAAGCACAGACACAAATCATGACAACTCTGGCAATGGTAAAATGCTAAGTATGATGAGAAGAAGACCATCACAACAGTGGTGAAACCATTATTCATTTGGCCTGATTTTCTGCTAAGAACAAAGTAAGTAAAGTAAAGTTTCATTTATACAGCACCTTTCATAGAAATATACTCACAAGGTGCTGTACAATCAGGGAAGTTGGGAGGGGGCAGTCAGTTAAGAAGCAAATCCTGCTCCTCTGAAGGCCAAGCAGAAAAAGCAAAGGATGACTTCACAACATTGAAAGGCTGATAGACAKTGTCATGTACTGTAAAATTTAGAAATTTCTTGTGTGATGTGATGTAATGTGGATAGGTCAGCAATAAAAGCATAAAACATCCAAAGAAGTGAATACTTAAAAAAGGTTGAATTTGCATAAATGTTGAAATAGCTGTATTATATAAATTTCTGATTATACCTTTTTGCCACAGTCAAGGAGGGAAAAAGCAATGTTCAGCCTGACTTAAGAGATCTCCTAGATTGAAGCAAATAAAACACAAGTAAAGAATCAAAAATCAAGTTGGCAAAGAAGCTACTGAAAACATCAGTTTAAAATAATTACTTTTTTATCCACACTTTCAGCTCCAAAGACAAGCTGTATAATTGCAAGATTTCCTAAGAAAATCCCTTTTTAAGGCACTGTTACAGTTAATCACAAGGGCAACAATTTGCATGAGCAGGTTTTGGCTGCACAGTAATTCATAAAAAAGTTGCCTTCTTACAATGAAACAATGACACATTGATGTGATATTTACAAAGTAAGTGATACAAGTAATTCCTATAAAGAGAAGAATACAAGGGACGACAGAATTTGTACTGAAGTATACAACCAAAAAAGAAATTTAATAATAATGCAATGATTGTTCCACACTTGCTCTACTGTATTGATGTTTGGGGAAAATCATGCAAAACAATTACAAACCCAATTTATGTTTTACAGAAAAGAGCTGTAAAAATTATCACCAGAAAGCATTACTATCACCCATCATCAAATACATTGTTCAATCAGTTGAAGTTATTGAAATTCTACGATTTGGTTAATTGTGGTATTTAATCAGTTATGTATAGGGCTCATGAAAACACACTACCTTCAACATTCAATTTCACTTTCTTAAAAGAGAGAGTTGTTACAATCTCAAAGGGATAGAGATGTTTGTTAAACCCAAA
>NW_013952711.1:370656-378114 GCF_001266775.1 Austrofundulus limnaeus | reverse complement strand
ATATATATATATATATATATTCAACTATTTCAATATCATTTATGAATTCCTACTGTTGCTGGGTTCTTCTTTTCTGATACTCATCTACCATGACTGACTAGTAGATTCTTGGAAGGTAAAAGGTTCCTGACACATAATTTCATCATTAGTATGTCATCTGTCATTCATGATTATTAGGGCTCATCATTATTCACTGTCGTTGAACTACCATTATCCAAGGAAGGCGCCCCCGCCCCAGCCAATGAGACTGCCCCCTACCCCCAAGAATTTCACTGCATGTAGTCATTTTAATTTAAATGACACCAGATCACACCGAGAGCTATTTCTGCGAGCGCTCCTCCACATCCACCTCTCTTATAAAATGTCAACCTTGAAAAAAACGGATGAAAGCATGCTTCATACTTTGCGTCACTGACGCTGACACAAAGTCACATTCTTAAGTTTTTATTATTTTTTTTTTTACGCCTATTGGTCAGGGGGGACCAATTCCTTAGGGGAAACACTGACTCATTATTAGGGTTCTAATAAAATCTAAAACTTGTTCACTGCCACACTTTCACAACAGTAAATGTGTTCAGTTACTAAAGACAGATTTTAAGAGGCAAAGCAGGTAAATCCTGAGGCCACTTCAAGAATGGACCCTTGATGCTGTCATCCTTTTCAGATGCGCAATCAATTCCAGTAATTAGAAGGCAACAGAAATCCATTACCAGCATGTAAAAATGAGCCCCCTGGTGGTTTGCTATAGCATTTTGCAGACAGCAGTCTGACTAAACTCAACTTGTGCACCTAATTAACACTTAAATAATTTAAATCACAGAAAATTAAAACACTTATGTAATTTTGTGATCACTTGTTGCACATCAAACACCTTGTTCTTTTTTTAATAGGTATCATAATTTATGCAAACTTGCATAATTTGAAAGATTTATTCGTACATATTCAGAACAATAGTAAGCATCTCATTTCCTTTTATTAGCTTTTCAATTATCTGCTGTGGCTGAAATGATGTGGTGAGAACAAATGAGAAAAGCAAATCAATGAGCTAGAAAACACTAGAATCCTCAGCAGACCTGATAGGAACAGAAGAAGTGTGTAATAACCTTATGTAACCCTATCAATGTAAGAAAGTTATGGCTCAGATCATTTTTGATATTATTTTTATGGCAAATGCAGATTTGATAATTTATAATAAATTTGCCATGTCTTGTAAGCTGTACAAGACATCAACTTGGTTTATCACAGGGGTTCTGTTATCCCTTTTGACTGACTGAAAACTGATTGATTTTTTTCTTTCTTTTTTGGAACTGTATACACATTCAACTTTTATGACCACACGGACTAAAAAAATGTGGTATTGCAGACATGAACCCCACCCACCGACTTTCATGCTTAGGTGAAAAAAAGAAAGAGATACAGCCTGCTAGGTCAATTGTTTTAAATATTTGTTGTGCAAGATTTCACACAGTTTCATCAGCACTCAAAGTTTATATTGTGAATGAGCTTCTTGCTACCACACAACAATTTAGCTCTTATCTGTAAAACTGGCTGAGCTATAGCCTTTTAGGAGTTTGCTAAGGTTAATTGTTGTGGAGGAAAACCAAATATATCAATGCAGAATGAATAAAAAAAATCTATTTAGAACATACGCTGTTATTAACATACATTGTTATCAAATATGATCAGCATTATGGTTTGAGTATGGCTTATTTTGAAGAACATCACCTAAAATACTGTAATCACTGATTAAGCTGTGTTGTTCAGTAGATAGCAAACTTTTTTACATGTAAAAATAGTTTCACTCCCAGCTCTGACACTGAGGTCACAGCTGTAGGCTGCTTCATATCGTGTGTACATATGAGAAGGAAGTCCACGGGCGTTAACACTTTATTACACGTTTTTTTWATTTATTTTTTGACTTGGTTAGCTGGTYTCTCAACAAAATTTTTGAACCAAAGTTTATTTTTCTGCTTCCATGGGAGGACATGTCGGGTGGGACCTCTGTTCTTCTCTGTTCTGGATGTACATTTGGACTCCGATCACTGGATTCTACAGTTTGGCTGGGTGGTCTCCTGGTGTTCTACAAAACAGTGTCGGTGGCTTTGCACTTTCTGGCTGACTGACCAACTGGATGGAYGGCTGTATTCTATCAGCACTCGGACATTGGGCCTTGAGCGAGCTGGGCTCGGTCTGCAAGCGGTTCTATTTAGGGTGGCGGGCCGGCTGTGGTCCCTGGACTTTGCTGGCCAGATGGAATTCATCTTGGAGAAAGCTGATGGATCGACTCGGCGGTATGTGTCCACACCATTTGTCTTGATTGGATTTCGCCACCTTGAGAGTACCAGCAGACATTAAGGCAGAGGGAAAATTGTTGTTGTCTGCCTGTCCTTTCTGTTCCCATACAATTGATTAGAGAATCTGGATCTCCCCTGGAAATGGCCTTGGATCTGTTGGCAAAATCCTTCCTGGTTGGAACATGTTGACACGGCTCCCCCCCCCTCCTCCTCCCTCCTTCCCTCACCCATATGATCTGACTCCTGAGGAAGCTGAGGCCCCACAGAATGAACAATTGACCATCAATATTCTGAACTTTGGCTGTGCTGGCCTTGGGGACTAGATTTTTCGGGCCCCCTTATCTCAATTACTCCTCTGGCTAATAATCTTGCTCTATGCAGAGGTTTTTTCATAAACACCATAGTGTGTCACAGTGTTGATATAATACGATGTTTCTGCTTTTTTCCTCATTTTCCCTTGTGTGATTTTAGTTTTTCTGTTTTCTGGTTGTCTAAAGGTGGCGCAACTGTGTTTGCTGCATGACCTGTCTTAACTGCCCCCTCCCACTTTCCCTGAATGTACAGCACCTTGTGAATTTATTTCTGTGAAAGGTGCTACAGTTTATAAATAAAACTTTACTTACTTGCTTACTAATATAAAACGATAGAATTTACTCACTGTCATTAGAACTACAGATCGAGGAGTTTTGCAATGCCCCATATTTAACTCTACGATTCTGACTGTTGTTTTTGTAAACAATAAATTACTGAAGTCTACACCTGAGGCCTGCACAAAACTAGGATCAAGAATTAAACTGGGATTTTCATGTTATCAGGGATCAATTAAAGAGGCCCATGTAAGTTTCCATGATAACTACGTAATCATCTGAAACTAACCTAGTCCTGAAAAGGTTAGAAGTGAAGCTTATTTATCTGCTATTGTTTCTGAGCAGTCTGTGGTGAATGATCAGAAACCAGTGTGTTTCAATGTTCTTATGTACAGATGAAACCAGACGTTTACATTCACTGCATGCATGACACACATGCATTTTCTTTCCCACAATGTCTGACGTGAAATCAGAATAAACTTTTACCATTTTAGGTCAATTAGGATTCCCTAATTTTTCTTTCTATTTGCTAAATGAATAATGAGAGAGAATTAAGGCACTTTTTATTACTTTCTTCAAAGCCAAAAGTTTAAATCCACTTCATTAGTATTTGGTACCATTGACCTTAAACTGACTGACTTGGGTTAAATATTTTGAATATTCTTTCACAAGCTTCTGAGAACTGTTGGCAGAAATTTTGGGCCATTCATCTCAATAAACAGATGCTAGTGCTGTTGAAGGAAATTGAGTTATAAGAGTTGTTTGGTGCTTTCAGGATCTGGTCTTAAAACACGTGATGCCATATGGAGCTTTAGGTTGACCTGGAAAAAAAAAAATCCGCTGTGACGGTTTCTAACTTGAACTACACTGAATATTGTTTCACTGTTAAACAAAAAAAATGTCACCTACAGTATATACTGAAAGGAAATCCCACAATGTAAAAAAAAAAGACTTTGAATAGCCTAATTAAAAAAAAAAATGATTTAAACTATAATTAATCCCCCAAATCATGGACTTATTGTTTTCTGCTCGTTCTAAAAATTTAAAAAGTATGGCACAATATTCCTTTTGATGCAGTGTTTTTAATGACTTGGTCTTGGATTAAGCTAACACAGTATTTCTATTTCTTTATACTGAAAATGCAGTTAGGAAGTGCAAGTGAAGTCTAGTTAAGCGTACTGAAATATTTCTTTTTCTTTTGTGATTTGTTTTTTTCTGTTTTGCATTTTGTTTCAGTTAGCTCTGACAAATCCTATTTGGTAAATATAATGATTAAAAACAGTATGTACAGTGGTTTGCAAAAGTATTCATACCCCTTGAACTTTTCTATATTTTGTCACATTACAACCACAAACATAAATATATTTCACTGGAATTTAATGTGAAAGACCAACACAAAGTGGTATACAATTGTGAAGTGGAAGCAAAATTTTACATGAATCAAAACATTTTTTACAAATAAAAAACTGAAAAGTGCGACGTGCAAAAGTATTCAGCCCCCTTTTCCCTGAGTGCAACCAATTGCATTCAGAAGTTGYCTGATGACTGCTAATGACTCAAAAGGGTCCACCTGTGTGTAATCTAATCTCAGTASAAATACAGCTGCTCCGTGACGGYCTCAGATGTTGGTTAAGAGAATATTGGGGAGCAAACAGCATCATGAAGTCCAAAGAACACACCAGACAGGTTAGGAATATGGTTTTGGAGAAGTTTAAAGCAGGCTTAGGTTATAAAAAGATTTCCCAAGCTTTGAACATCTCACGGAGCACTGTTCAATCCATCATCCGGAAATGGAAAGAGTATGGCACCACAGTAAACCTGCCAAGACAAGGCCGTCCACCTAAACTTACAGGCCGAACAAGGAGATCACTGATCAGAGAGGCAGCCAAGAGGCCCATGGTGACTCTGGATGAAATGCAGAGAGCCACAGCTCAGGTGGGGGAAACTGTCCACAGGACAACAATTAGTCGTGCACTACACAAATGTGGTCTTTATGGAAGAGTGGCAAGGAGAAAGCCATTGTTAAAAGAAAACCATAAGAAGTCCCGTTTGCAGTTTGCCAGAAGCCATGTTGAGGACACAGCAAACATGTGGAAGAAGGTGCTTTGGTCAGACGAGACCAAAATTGAACTTTTTGGCCACAATGCAAAACGCTATGTGTGGCGGAGAAAGAACACTGCACATCACTCTGAAAACACCATCCCCACTGTCAAATATGGTGGTGGCAGCATCATGCTCTGGGGGTGCTTCTCTTCAGCAGGGACCGGGAAGTTGGTCAAAGTTGATGGGAAGATGGATGGAGCCAAATACAGGGCAATCTTGGAAGAAAACCTGTTGGAGTCAGCAAAAGATTTGAGACTGGGGCGGAGGTTCACCTT
The DNA here is from genome assembly GCF_001266775.1 of Austrofundulus limnaeus. NCBI lineage: Eukaryota > Metazoa > Chordata > Actinopteri > Cyprinodontiformes > Rivulidae > Austrofundulus > Austrofundulus limnaeus. The sequence continues at coordinate 372,855 of NW_013952711.1, read as the reverse complement.
TCAGCAGGACAACGACCCTAAACATAAAGCCAAAGCTACAATGGAGTGGTTTAAAAAAAATAATATTCATGTGTTAGAATGGCCCAGTCAAAGTCCAGACCTAAACCCAATTGAGAATTTGTGGCAAGATCTCAAAACTGCTGTTCACAAACGCTCTCCATCCAATCTGACTGAGCTTGAGCTGTTTTGCAAGGAGGAATGGGCAAGAATTGCAGTCACTAGATGTGCAAAGCTGGTGGAGACATACCCTAAAACACTTGCAGCTGTAATTGCAGCAAAAGGTGGCTCCACAAAGTATTGACTCAGGGGGGCTGAATAATTTTGCACATCGCACTTTTCAGTTTTTTATTTGTAAAAAATGTTTTGATTCATGTAAAATTTTGCTTCCACTTCACAATTGTATACCACTTTGTGTTGGTCTTTCACATTAAATTCCAGTGAAATATATTTATGTTTGTGGTTGTAATGTGACAAAATGTGGAAAAGTTCAAGGGGTATGAATACTTTTGCAAACCACTGTATATGGTCTTTTGTTGTTGTTTTTTTACAGGTTTACTTGAACATGTTTTCATTATCATTACAATTAAAATTCATCAAAAGGAATTTGTTTCTGAAATTCTGATTTACAAACATAAACATGTTTGTTTTTGCATAACTTCATTAGTCAAATAAATTTGTGCGAGCAGGTTCTAAACAAAAAACTAAATAAATAAATTGCACCATCTGTAAACCCCGAATTACACTTGTCATTAACCTCTTAAGCTAACACACAGGAAGACGCAATAACAGCAGTAGCAAAACACCTTGAGTGCTCCTTCTCTTCTCTGAGCTCATTTATTACAGTATTATTTATTTGTTTTCCATTCTTCCATGCTGTGGGCCGCATACTTATTAAAATTTTGATTGGGCATGAAGGCTTTCATCTGTTTACACCATTCCATTCTGCAGGTTTTTGTCTGGCTCTTGCTTTTTTGACTCGCTCTTCCACAGGTCTTTTTGAAGTCAGACCACTATAATTGCATCTGTGATCATCATATCTCTCTGCCGTCCCCCCAATATATCATGGGTGCCCTTGCTTCCGGTGTGGGGGGGGGGGGTAGAAGATCACAGCAATCTTTTAATGAGAGTGTGTCGCCTCACTCAGCTCCGTCCAATTTGTTTGCAAGCTTCTCTTAGTTGTGGGGCTTTATGATTGCCTGTTAATGTCTTCCTTATCTTAGTCGTTGGCCTGGGCTGTAGAGCTCCCTCTCTGTGTGCGTAAATGTCATGATGATGCTGGTGAAACACTGATATGTTATCTTGACAGCATTAGCAGTAAAATGAGATGTCAAATGTTTATCAGACGCATTTTATAGCATCTGAGAACACTAAAAATTCAAAGTAATATGGGTTCACATCCTCTGGAATTATTGTGGTCAGTTGCAGATTATCTCCTACTGCTGAAAGGTTAACTGCAGGTAATTAGGTTTTTCCTTGTGTTCACATTTCTCCATCTGTTAGCTAAACAGCACATGAACAACTGAACAGATTTTGTTGAAAATATTAGAAAGTAATCATTGGATGTACAACTACAACTGCCACAGCAAATCAGCTGTACAACACAAAAATGGCTTCAACTCAGTCTATTTCACAAATTTGAGCTTAAACTTATTTTATTTCAAAAGTTGAAAAAAAATGATGGGATCTGATTAAAACTGCAAAAAAATTGATGGAGTCAACTTTGTCTGGCTGTTACCAAATTATCTCATGAACCACCGGACAGATTTTATGAAAAGATCTCCTGAAATAATTATTTGTGATACACACCTGCAACTTTTTAACTTTTAAAGTCAAGGCAAGCCAATTCAAGAAAACCATAGTAATAGAAAAAATAAATTTACCAAGAAATCAGAGGCTTGGTGCACAAAAGTAAAATTTATACATCCAAGACACCGTCAGAAAGCCATAGTTGAATAATCCTTGAACTTGTAAACTTGCTTGATCAGTTGCACAAATGTCAAGCCACACTTAACACGGTAGATAATGCAAGCCAGCTGTAAACCATCTCTGATGAATGTGGGTTAACATTAAGCTTTTAAGACCCACTCTATGGATCACAGATTWCTTTTTTTGGTCACTTCAGTAGAAAATGAAACCAAATATTAGTTTATTTATTTCTTCATCATCAGTGACTTTTTTTAAGTGAAGAGAAAATAGAGA
>NW_013952711.1:367424-370239 GCF_001266775.1 Austrofundulus limnaeus | reverse complement strand
GATCAGAGCGCCTGTTCGTGAGCAGTTCTGAACATGCGTGTATATACAAGATTTCTCCAATGGAATATTCAATGGTTACTGTGGAGGACTGGAGACCCAACCCACAAGACACGAGGCAGACATAGGGAAGACCAGAGCCCAAGGGTCCGAGAGGGATCCCGAGCGCAGAGCCCAAAGGGACACCCGCACGGTAAGATCCGCCCACCCACCCCCAAGATCAGGCCATAGGGGAGAACTGGGAGAGTCCCCCCAGCGACCACACGCACAGCCCCCGGAGCATGCAGCGACAAACTCATGGACCCCACCGGCACCCGCCATACCAAAGCAGATCGAGGAAAGGGCACAGAGGTCCGGGGCCCCAGGGCGCACCCCCTACAGGCCAAAACCCAACAGGCACAGAGGCCCCGAGCCCCAGCAGGCAGTCACCAGGCCAGGCCCGCACACACCCCAGCGCCCAGCCCCAGACCCCGGGAACCCCCAGCATGCCGGCGGCCAGCTGCAAACCCCAACGGGGGCAGAGTAGCAGCGGGCCCCTAGATAAACCAGCAGTAGGGGCAGCCCAGACCGCAGCCTGACAAATACCCAAACATACACAATCGCATCATCCCACCCTCATCCTCACCCCCAGTCAGTCAAAGACTGGGGGTGAGGATGACGCCACATTCCACTCATACCCCCGATACACACTCTATACCACCCAGGTCCAGGACATGTACCCACCCCCTAATGGAGGCCGCACACACCCGAACCCAGGAGGTAGACCCAATCATTCTGAGGTGGAGAGGAGCAGATAGCCAAGGCCCGGCCCGGACCGCACCAGGACGCCCGGCCAGCCCCCCGCCGCAAAGAAGCCACACCCCTGACAACCCCACCACACCGCCAGCGACCAAGTGCACCCCCCCAGCCATCCATCCCCCCGGAACCCGGCAGCCATCCCGGCCAGGGGGCCACCCACAGGAACCAAGAGCCACACCTCAGGAGACCAAGCAGCACCAGGGAGGATGGAGAGCCAGCCCCGCCCCCGGTGACTGTCCAAGCCTCGAGCCCACTCACAGCCCAGGACCGCACCCGGCGGTCCGCCCTTCTTCAGGACCCCCTCCCCAAATGGCAGTCGGGGAACTGGATGGAATAAAGACCCTGAAACCCACACCCCCACACCCAGATGTACTTTTGGTGTGTGTTGTTCTATAGAGCAATTAAAAAAGGGAAAGAAGAAGAGGCAGAGGCCGGAGTGGTTCCAGTTTCCCCTCCACCACTACTCTAACCCAAAGCCCTAAGTGTCTACATGCAAACCTTGGGGGCTGGGCACAGGCACAGGAGGAAAGAGTGGTGCCATCGGGCCACCTATAGCCATGAGTGCCCACCATAAGTTCCTATATGTGAATTTCATGAAAATGTTATGAGTGAAGGTCTAAGATGTACAATAAAATTTGGGGCCCAGGTGGTTATGGCAAATACAAATGTAATATTGTTGCTGTTATAACACAACTGTGCCCCCCCAAAAAAACCCTACATGGGTGAAGTTGAAAGTGAAGAGGATGGAGGTGTGCGGCGAGGGATGGGGAGAATAAACTGAGGGAGCAAAATGCTCCCACATGGAGTCAGCTCCCCCGCTGGCCNAAAAAACTTCCTGATTTATTACTATGTTCAAAATTTTCTAATCGAAGTCGTTGTATCAAGAATTTGTTATTATTTTTTTGTCTATGTATTCATTTAACTCTAATTTTGCCTTCCGCATTCTTTGCTGTATTTCTTCGCCTTGCAAAGTTCCTAACAGTTTGATGGCTTCCTCTAGTTCGTGAATATGTTCAATTTCTTTTTTCTTTTTATTTGTTGAGTATGATATTATCTTGCCTCTCATAACTGTTTTCCCTGCCTCCCAGAGAGTAGATGCTGATGTTCCTGGTTAGTCATTATACTGTAGATATGATGTCCATTCCTCTTTAAAATATTTTAAAAACTGTTCATCATTGAGCAATGATGTATTAAATCTCCAATTTATGTTTTTTTTCTTTCTTATTAAATAAGATTAAAGAGACTGGTGCATGATTACTGACAGCAATAGGGTGTATCTCACTGTCTAAAATATTGGTCAGCAATGAACTGCTGACTAAAAAAATAGTCCAGGCGAGAATAAGAGTGATGAACAAGTGAGGAGAACGTATATTCTTTGTTGTCAGGGTGTAGAGCACGCCATGCATCGCAAAGTCCATAATCACTCATATATTGTTTAACTATGTTTGTGGATAGCCAACTGCGCTGAGCTCCAGCCGTATTCGTCCTGTCAATGTTATTATTTAGACCAAAGTTGAAATCGCCTCCAAGAAGCAGTGAGCAATCCAGGTGATTTGATAGAACAGAAAAGAAATCATGAAAAAATGAGGTATCATCCACATTTGGACCATATATGCTTGCAATACAGTATTTTTGGCTAAATAGAGAAAATTTTTATATTATATATCTACCCTTCGGGTCAATAACTATATCTAATACTGTGAAGATGATATTTTTATGTATTATGGATCACAGATTTCATGATCACACATGTGCAGCAAGAAGTGTTTCTCTCCAGCAAAAAAATGGTTAATCACGGATCATATGAAGAGAAGAATCACATGATTTTGCCAAACAAAACATTGCTGCCGTCATTAAGAAGAGAGTGTCAAAATACAGTGGATCGATTGAATGCTAAAATAATTTCAACAGCATAAATTTGTTGCTCCTCTGAATCAGTTTCCAAGTTGTCTTAAAATAAACAGTAACACAGTTTTCCTTAAAAATGGTCAGTGGAGTAAACCCATAGTAAGAAAAGAAC
>NW_013952711.1:355120-367349 GCF_001266775.1 Austrofundulus limnaeus | reverse complement strand
GAATTACATTTTCTTCATTGAACCAGGTCTCTGAGAATGCTATTACACTAAAATGTATATTTAACAGTTTTACATAGTCTGTTACTTTTGATTAACTTGCTTTCATACTTCTACTATTAAAATGAATAATAGAGAAATCTCCATTTGTTATTTTATTGTCATTAAATTGCATCTCATTATAAAACTCAGACTTTACCAGAAACAGATTACATCACTATCCATATATATTTCCGACTCTAAGACTTTGTAAGTATCTATATTTTAAATGTGTGTCTCTACTATGACTATCTGTTAATGCATTTTACTATTGTTAATTCCTTTGGAATCTAAGTTGTTTCAGTCATCTCGTTTTGTTGTTTGTCCCCTCCTGAACCCATCTAACTCCTTCAGCTTTTTTATTATTTTAGCTTGAGATCATTTGTTTACTCTGATCCAAAGGATCAAAGGAGCGTTATCGCAGATCCTTTCTCCCTGCAACTGTCAGACTCTATAACCAGCACCATGCCCAAAAATCACAATAAGTGTTTACAAAAATCACAATAAGTGGTTACACTTCTGCTGCTGCCCACACAATCATTTGTGTTGTTACTATTCATTGTCATTACTCATCTGAACGATCATTTGCACTACTACTCATTTATATTGTTAATAATCTGAGCAATTATTTGCTTTGTTATTAYCCATTTTAAACTTTAAAAATAATTCTGCTGTAATTGCACATCTGTGTTTCTTGTATGCACTGTCATACTTTACAGTTAATAGTCTTTTGCAATTGTTCTGCACTGAAAATAGGCAAATTCTAATTCCTAATGTCAAACTCTGATAGGTAATACAGTCACTAAAACAAAACACATCTTTTTTTATTCTTGCACAATCCTTAATATTATATTTTATTAATAGTAGTCATATCATTGCTAGTTAGTGGCAATTTCATTTTTTGTGCACTGTCTATAGATTGTAAACTAACTAGCATTTGAATCTCTGTACGGATGCTGCTGTGAGACCTGAATTTCCCCTCGATGTGACAATAAAGGCTATTTCTATTTTATTCTATTCAAACATTTTCATTTTGTGTTTGAGTTGCTTGTGCGAGTATGTGTTCCAGGTGACTCTCAGCTACTACTGCAACAAATTTGGGTACTACCTGGTACTATCATACCACTTATCAGGTACTTATCTGGCACTTACTAGAGTGTATTATATATTTTAACTTTCTGACCATAGTTTGAAGTAAAATACGACCAAACCTATAAAAGGTTGTGCAGCACTGGCTGAACTGTAAAAGCACATGTCCATGCAAGTCAACACATTTCCAGATGCTGGAATTTTGAGGACTTCACTGTTGCAAATGAAGACACATGAAAATTACATTTAACTCCCACTGGCCCAACCCTAGTAAAATGTGCGCACTTTCATAACACTTTAAGGCTGTGTGGAGAGTAGAGCTCATCAAACTGCATAAACTGCATAATCAAAGCTCAGTTTGTATCATGAGTATGTCACACGCGACAGCCATTCAACCAGCTGTCTCTTTTCATTTTTAATAGTCTCAGCTTACAACTCCTGCTGAGTCTTTGGCAAACAAATGGGGAACATGATGGGCCATGAGAGCAGACAAAAACTTATCTCAGTCTAACCATCTTTTCTGCATGTCTTCACTTACAACCTTCCAATCTTACCTTTGGATATTTTTACCCAAATTATCAAAAAAGGTAAGAAAAAGAGGACCACCAGCGGAACGATTGATCATGGTTTGATTGTCATCGTTAACTTGTTTGTCCACCATGTGGAAATACTGCTTGAAAGGGAGGAGAGATGAAATGTTTCACTAAAGAAGAACCCGTCCAGAGGACTTACTTAACTTTTTTTTCTACCTGGATTACTGAGACGCATCAGGATGTACCCAAATTGCCTTTAGAAGAGGTGCTACTTTGTGGATCTTTTTTTATGTTGTTTCATTTACTTGGCAATTTTATTTSTAAGATTTGGTGTTCTCTAGGCACTTTAAAATTGGTCCCTGCATGAGAGGTGCTATATACAGTGTAATTAAAGTTAAGAGTTTGCAAGAAAAAAAAAAGTAAATCAAAATCCATGTGGTGAACTTAAATTTCATCCTTCAGGTCACAACATTTTAGGGCTTATTTGAAACAACTTTTCTGCTAAGGGATTGCTTTGTAGGTTTCCAGTCATGTCCAGGGAGGTTGGCTACTGTCCCATGGATTTTAAATTTCAGAACAATATGTGCAACTGTAGTCACAGGAACATCAAGCTGCTTTGAGATGGTCTTATAATCTTTATCTTTAACATGTGTGTCTATAATTTTTTTTTCTCATTTCCTGRGACAACTTTTTCCTTCCCCTCCTCTGGTTCATGTTGTGTGTGGTACACATCTTGTCACCAAACAGCACAGTGAGTATCTGTAACCCCAATATACAGGCCTACTGATAGATTACTAGATTGCAGACACCTGTGACGCTCATGTCAACCCCTTTGGATGTTAACCTGTATGTTGAGCCTAAAAAAATGTAATTTTCGCAATAAAATCTGTATTAATCACACGCCGGAGAGGTCGGGGTGCAGGTGGACCACAGCGGCATTGGGGGGGGGGGGGTTTACAGGCAGACTGTCGGTGGCGGAGATGACCTCACATGCTGCAGAGGAGGAAATTAGGATGGGAAAAGTTATTTCTATAGTGGCAGAGTGGGTTGGATGATGGTTAGTTGATGTTATTTATTGATCATTTATACAGGCTCTGACACGTTAAATAAATTTGAAACTGTGTTTTTGAAAAAATCTGTAAAACATGAAAAAAATCTATGAGATTGATCTATATGTCCGTATACCTGCAAAATGATGGAAAATCCATGTAAATTAAGGACAATCCTTACAACTTCAGATGTATGGATGCTAATTAGTGGACATGCCTTGATTTAACATATCCCTTCAGTCACATTTTCAGGACTAATTTCAGTCCATTTTTATTTCATAAAATTTATTTATATTTTTGTTATGTTGAAATATGGTTGAAAAATATGTCTGACTTTCATTTGTTAATTATCATAGAATTTTTATCTATTATTACTTTTGTCAGAATCTAGTTATTTATGTGCCCATTGTGTTTTTTTTTYCAATAAACAAGGGGTACCAACAATTTTTTTTGATACATCAAACATCACATATATTAGACTTCATAGATAGTACATAACTTTGTAACGTTTACTCTAAAAACTGTAGTTCAAAATGTTTTGCTTTTTTTAATCAGCAAGGGTTTTATTGTCATCAGCTCAGTAAAACATTGAAAAATAAAGTTACACAGTTTGAGTAACTCTGTTCTACAGTCTCGGTCAGTGAGTACCCAGCTTAAATCCCAGATACACTTAAAATAACATGTATTTGTTTTGCTTTGTTTTTTTTCTGTTATGATCTTGGTCAAATGCCCTACATTACTGAGGACAGCAATCACAAATCAGTTGATTTACTTTATACCATGATGTAAGCTTCTCTCCTGAGGCTGCCCTAAGTTTTCATTCTTCACTGAATATGTTATGCTAAGGTAATGGCTATTATGCTGGAGACATAAAAATGATAAGAAATGATAAAACTCTACAAATGCATGCAATAAAACTGGCATATGGAATAACTGAAGATGACGAGTGAGAGTTTTAAAACAATGATAGCGAATGGAACATTGTGTCTGTCTGTCCCATCTTTCATTAACCCTCCTTTGCCCTCTACCACTGATTAAACTAAATCTTTTCTATCAGTATTGGTGAATGTTTGCTTTCTTAAAGTACTTAATCTTGAAACAGCTTGGTCAAACACCATTCAGGTTTTAAACGAGACAAATGAAAAAAAAACACAAAAAGAAAAGAAAAGAAAAGTACAATGATGTTGTCAAACTGGATTTGTAATCTTTTGTTATTTTTCAACTGATGGGAAAGAGCACTACCATAAAGCAAACAGTTTCATGATTTGCATATTAATGCCAAACCAGGTAAACTTATTTTATGCACTCATTTATGCACTGGGTTCAGACAACTAACATAAGATCCCCAAAATTTTAAAGACTTTTAAATAGGTGACATTGAAATTAGTTTAAGTTGAAAGAAAGTTTTGCCAAGTCATTGTAATTATTTATATTATATAATTGGGAAAATTTGATGAATATACTGAATACAGAACCTAATCTGTAAAAGAGTGGATGTGTGGTTGTACATTTGTATTTGTTGTACTGTCATACAACAATACATTGGTAAATAAAACAGTTAATTGAAAGTCCATTTACTGATATTAAACAGCAAATATTACTTGTGGGAGTTTTATTTTTATTTTTTTTACCTATAGAGACACATAGTCTAATGCCATGGTTCTCAAACTCTAGTACCACTGGTGGTACCTATTGTACACTACCAGTCATTCCTATGTTGTGGGTTGGTAATGGGATCACCCAGACTACGAAGGAATGCATGCAGAGCCATGTTGAACGAACAAGAATATGTTTTGGATTTTGGATTGTCTCAGGTGGGCTCCTTTTGCTTTTATTGCAGCTGTGCACACTCTTGCCATTTTCTCAATCAGCTTCATGAAGCATTATAATTACCTAGAATGGTTTTCCAACAGTCTTGAAGACATTCCAAGGAATTCCAAAGAATATTGAGTGTGAGCACAGCTTTGGTTAGATCATTGGGTGCCTGCTTTGAGTGGTCTAGAATCTGGGGCACATTTTGGTTTGGTTTGTACTTTGGAGCTTGTTACATGGTTCCTTACAGTATGTGTTCCTTCATCATATAAATGACTTTGGCGTTGATTTACAATGTACAAAACAAAGAAAAGAAAAGAAAAAAAAAGAAAATAGAGTCCCTGTGTCCAAACTTTTAACTGGCATCAATCTTGGTTCCAAATGAAAACAAACTGAAAATAGTTGTAATGAATCATATTTTGATAACCTCTGCAACTGGAGTGGGCAATAATTAGCCTGCAGTTTTCCTGGTCAGCTTTGTGCTTGAGGCCCTTGGAGTCCAACTTTTTTCTTCTCTAGGAAAGTCTGCTACGAAAAAGTCTGGCTTCTGAGCATATTTTGTTGGTGACCTAAATAAAAACCTTTGGATTTCCATGGGAGAAGTAAAACATAACGTATGATTAAACATATTTGAAAAAGCACAAAGTTTGAAAAAAATAAATTACTGTTGTTGTAAAAATAATCTCTTTTCACAAATGTAAAAATAAATTATTATTTTTAGAATTTCTACCTTTGCTCTCTGACCACTGACGGACATTAAAAGAAATTGACACTACATAACTCCAAAATTAAGACAAAATTAACTCAATTTTCAATTAATTTTTTGTCAAATATTTTTTTCTTTTGCAACTTTGACATTTAGATTTATGTTTCTAAAGAGGCACAATAAGATGTGTGAGAAAAAAAAAGGAAATAAAAGGAGTGCCAGTAAAGGTCTTAGTGTCTTACTGGAAGAGTTCCACATATCTTGGTTACCTGGTTTCATCACCAAGCTACAAGGCTCCCTCTGCTCCATCCTGCTCCCTGTGCCAACCTCACTTCTCTTCTAATTTCCCCTTAGGTCTATCTGTTTCCTTATCACTCATCCTTCTTTCCTGCCAACCTCCTCTCTGTTCATCTTGCCCTTCCTACATCATTCTTCTCATTCAGCCATTGTGTTTGTTGAGGAGCCTGTAAAATGGTACMAGCAGCTGTCCAAATACTGATGGCCCCCTACAGAGTGTGTGGAGGGCTGACAACCTCCCAATACCACCTTGTTCCTAGGCGATTTTTTGCTGTCCACTAAACCAACCTAATGTATCTGTTAGAGTCACCATGGAAGCTGAACAAGAGAGTGCAGAGGATGTAAGATAACTAAAGAGCTGTGGAATATAWAGTCAAATCAAATCAAAAGTGAGCTGCAGGGAGCTCAAGAAAAAAGTGAATAATAAAATAGAGGACATGTAGGATAAAATGATGTAAATTATGTAATGTACCATGAACACACAAATTAGTGAGAATATACTGTACAATGTAAGTCAGGAAACACTTCTTTTTAGATTTACGGTAAATAGCACGCTAAAAAGGGGGTGGGGTAGCAAAAGGGATGCATATTGTGGAGGGAGGGGATGCTGGAGGTGGGGAGTAGTGGTAGGACCAAGACTTTACTATTTGAAATCATCTAGGCCCGAGTCACTTAATCTGTTGCCGCAATCTCCATTCCTTGTCTGGAAATAGCAGAACTTTCATCGGCGCATGGAGTGTAGGATTTCATAGGGAGGGTGGGAGGTTCTATTGGGATGCTTAGCCTGGCAATGGGGGAATCTAAAGCCAGAATTGCCACCAGGCCTATAATACAGTGGTTGCCAACCTTTTTAAAATGTGTGTACCCCCTGAGCCATTTTGTCATACCACTAGTACCCCCTCAGTCAAACGTAATGATGATTCTCCAAAACTATAATGTACAACAATTTGTTATTAAATGAAAACTATTTATGTAATCCACTAGAATGTTTAATTCTCAGGCATTTTATTCTTTCAATTAAAATTAAACATAAAAATAAAAAGTTGTCTTCTAAGTGATGGACAAACATTGGTGCTTCATCTGCACTAATGGGTTCTGTCCATACTGTGGTGGCAAAGAAAGAGCAGAATTGAAAGTACTCGATTTACTGATTCTTTTGCAGGCCAACCCTCATCTGTAGTCATCAGATTTGGATCATGAAAAACCTTGGATAGAAGCAGCTGAAATAAGTTTCCCTTAAGGGTGACTGGGTTAAGATTTAGAGATAAATCTTGGTGGAACAAAGAGTAAAGCTGCTGAGGTGGTTTGAGCATCTAATTAAAATGTCTCCTGGAGACTCTGGAAAAAACCCATACCTCACTAGAAGAATGTTGCATCCCTTTTTGGCTTTTCCAGAATTCCACAAGAGGAGCAGCAGGAGCATCACTTGGAGGGGCATTTATGGGTTTCTCACATAATACAGAACTTATTAGCAATAATGGGGGGAAAATGTCCAAGTTTTAGAAGCTGGATTACACACAAAAACAACAGTGATCTTATTATTGTGAATATGCTTATAGCTCTTCAAAAGAAGTCCTTAAAACTACTCCTCTGTTTTATACCAGTATATATTTATTCTAAATTATTGACAATACATTATTTACATCATAAAAAATAGATAAGTTTTAATAGTATTCTAGTTTAGTGATAAATACAAACAAAGCAAAATTTCTGTCCCTAAATATATGAAAATGCTTTATTTAGCATAAAGAGCTGTACCCCATCCATAAAGGTATATTTAATATACAGTAAACAGCTACAGTAATCCTGTTTCCTTTCTTAATTGAACTCACTAAATAGTGTGCATGTTTGTTTGTGTGTCATTTTGTCTAAGTGCATGACGGTAACATCATCCGCTCCCTCATAAGTAATTCTTGTCACTGCTGCTGTCCTGGTGTGACTGCCGGAGCTTAGGGCAACAGCTGTTCTCTGTTGCTCTGATTCCAGAGGCAGCATCACATTTCTCCCCTCCCATGTTGTGTTGCTTCATTTTGTGTTGTGTTAAACTCACAGCAGAAAAAAGGTGCGGAGCCATTTAAGGGAAATAATCAAATGTTTATTTATTTATTTATTTATTTATTTATTTATTTATTTTTGTGGGGGGTATTGTGCAAAATTGACTTTTTTTAGCTTTATATCATGTTATAATTCCATTCCCTCATCAAACACATACCCAGAGTGTTACTTTGACTCATTCATACATGTTTGAGAAATCCCTGAATCTCCTGTGGTAGCCAATCAGAGCTACCTAAACAATTTCTGGTACAAAGCACCACCTTTTGACACAGAACTCCTCCATGGAGCTTAGTCCTTAGCCGAGCTCCCACCCTACAGAATAGCCCTCCCCCGAAGCATTGTTGTAAAGACATGCTGAAGTGGGAGTGTCGGAAATGGTAGAAAGTTCTTAAAGAGACATAGGACAATTTATAGGCAATTAGCTAGGCTAGGACGTAAAGTCAAATTTATTTTTGATATGTACAGCATTTTCAAAAAAAACTGAACGTAACATAAATACAAAATTTACCCCCTATGAAGACTAACATTTACGGAAAAGGTGGGATATTTTCAAAGCATTCCAAATCAGTTAATTGAGTTTTTTATTTATTTTTGTTTGTGAAGCCCCAAAAATGTATTATAAAGACAAACTGTGCTTATGATGAAAAGCTTATAAACTTAAGGGATATGTGTTGGGTCAATATTAGATTGTTGTAATAATGAATCTTGACACATCTTTTCTGCCAATGCCAACCAACTTAATCTGTTATTGACTCTTGTTTGGTGTTTAATAGATTGGATGCTTCAAATTTAAGAGACAAAATATAGTGTCACTTGAACAATTTGCTGGTTTATATTGAGTTGCAATATACAGTAGATGATTCAGGTTGTTTCACATTCTGCTTCTGATTGTACTGCTCAGGATGGGAGACTGTGACGAAGCAAAGATTCGGCGCAATCTGCTGGCTTCTTTAGATTTATTTAATTTTTTGTGTGTGTGTGTGTGTGCGTGCGTGCGTGCGTGCGTGCGTGCGTGCGTGTGTGTGTTTGTGTGTAGTGCCCTGAGACAACAGTTGTTGTGGCTTGGAGCTACTGTATATAAATAAATTGAATTGAATTGCTTCAAACTGCTCTAGCACCAGTTGGAGGTCTCCCATTGACAAAAACAACTTATCAACATATAACTGATAATCAAAAACCACACAAATTGGAAACAAAATTTAAACTGTTATGAACAGAGTTGGTGACAAACAGCAGGCAAGCCAAAGTCTAGTACTCGGCAGAAATAATTCTGACTTGCTATAACCACAACAAAATAGTTTTTACTTCTGTTTGGACAGAAAATGTCCAAAATAGCAAGATACCTGATGTCCCATTTTTATAGGGTACTGTCAAAAGCCTTCTCTAAACCAACAGAACATGAAAGACTGGCTGAGCAAATATTCATGCACCTTCAAATGTCCTTAAAAGTGTAAAAAAGCTGTTTCAGGGTTTCACAATTAGGACAAAAGTTGCACAGCTCTAAACAACCACAACAGTGATCGTTGAGTAAAAAAAATAGCCAGCACGTTTGTTGTTTATATACTTACATGAGCTGTGGGAGGAATTGTAATTTATGACCTGTCGCTTATTCAGCCCATTTATACTCGGTCAGGAAAAAGAAGTCGGAAATGATGCAATCGGTGACATGCTCTCATGTCGCATTGACATACATACAGTATAACCCAAGCTTACCTGGAGGTTTAGGATGGTGCCTTAAATTTGCAGACCAAGTGATTCAGTCATTGATTATGTGAAGTGACTGGGTGTGTTGTAAACTACAGATGATCATATTACTTAACCATTTGGTGCGAGTCTTCCTCAGTACCTTGACTGTTGTTGTTTAGCAAAGCTTAGATTTAGTTAGAGTGTAGTCTTTTGTACTTTCCTACTGGCTCTTTTCAGTTTTCAGATAACTTCTTTAGTTCTTATAGAAAAAAAATCTGACAATCCCAAGCAAGTCTTTGCTTTACTACAATTACTCAAAAATATATTTTAAAACCATTTGCGGCACACTTTTTTTCTTTCTTTATACTATTTCTGAAGTTGTCAAAAAGACTAGTCTAAAAATTAATTAGAAGAAAGATTCTAATTTAAAGTAAATAAAAAGTGGTTTCATTTATCTAAGCGTATTTAAAATGCATTTTAGATATAGTAGAATCCTCTTATTATCTTAACACTGACAGTTTCTATATTTTAAAATTTTCCAATTTCCAAATATTTCTTTGACTAAACAATTACAATAAAATGCTTGTACTTAGCTTGGATTGGCTTAAAAATTTTGAAAAGAATAAAGTTACTAACTTTGAATGTTGCAAGGAACACACAGCAAAGAACTTACTGACTGAACCCTTAAGACACATTTGATAAGCATCTGGCTCAGACTCATTTCCCCCATGTTTTCAATTCATTAACCAGCAAATGAACTCAACTGCAATTATGCAATTATCCAAGCCAGACAAAAAGTGTTGCAGGTTTTGAGWTCATTTAAAAGAAAACAACCATGAGTCACCTCAAGGAATATTCAAACAGTTGTACAAACCTCTCAGACAAAGCCTGCTAAAAGAATACATGCCCAGTATCTTTAAATGTTTAATTCAGTTTTCCACATTCTGACTAATGTATATCTCATTATTTTGTTTTCAAAAAATATAAACAGTGGGTTCTTACCAGCAGAGGCATGGCCAGGTCAGCGAAGTAAACAAAAGCTGCCCCGAGTGTGAATCCTATAGCCACAGGTACAAAAGCAAATGAGCCATACTTCCCAGAATCCTCAGCCATGTCAATTGCTGGTGCCAGCAGAGACCAGTAGGAAGCAGCCAACATTACCTGAGATACACAGAGGGGGAACAGAGAAGGAAACACGTCATAAAATGTATATATTTATTTATTTACTTTACACAACTGCAGGTTTTCCTAATATCATGTAGCCCTAGTGCAAATGAGGTCCCACATGGAAAAATCTGTCTGGCCCACATAATGCACTAACATTCTAACACTTGGTGCAGATGTCGCAAAGATTGATGGCCCTTTGGTGGCCCAGATGTACAGAGGTGGTCAATGCATCAGTTAGCACCACATAAACCAAAACACAACTGGACCACTGGTGACACTGACAGATTTGGGCCACAGAAACCAAACCACAGTCAGGCCAGTTGTGGAATGCCATCATATAAAAAGAGCCATCATTGTCAGACCTGGCCCACATTCAGTTGACAAACCACTTGCCATGCCAGCAGTCAGCCAGCAGTGCCAGCTTGACACCAAATATGGCCCACACCTGTCTGCTATCCTTACAGTTTTTAAAAACTAATCAGGGTTAGTTGGTTGGTTGATTGGATGGATGGATGGATGGATGGATGGATGGATGGATGGATGGATGGATGGATGGACATCAGTAGTAAAAATAAACCTAATAACTAGTTTATATATATGTTTTATAAACTAGTTTTACTACTTTATATATACAGAATTTATTTAAAATTATAATAAATCTTTTAAACACTATTTAATCAAATACAAACTCATGGCAGTTGTGTAGAAAGTTTGACGAAGCTCAATGCATGAGTGGGGGGGGGGGAATTGCATGCTTAAGTCTAAAAAAATCACATCCAAATTTTGTCATTTGATTGATTGGTTTTCACTTTGATCAGTTTCCAATCATCATTGGTAACTCATCAAGATAGTACTGCATAGTTGATCAAACACAGTTCAAAACATACAGATCAATCAGTTCGAATAGTGCATTGTTATACATGCTTAAAAGTTTAGTTGGTAACTTTGGATAAACTTTGATTATTTTCATTATWTGAACAAGTAGCACACAGGCAACAGAAGCCATAATCGCAGGAAAGATTAATTTTAACATCCACTTCAGTCCTCCAATCTTCGCTTTTTCTTGGTTCCAGATCAACAGTGCTGTTCTGCAATCTGAGGAACATTATGTACTCCTGTTCCAACTAATTAAAGTAAAGAAAAATCTATATGTTAATGAAAGTGTACTGATGTGACTTTTTGTGTTTATGTGTATGTGTGTGGGGTGGGGGTGGGGGGGGACTGGTATTCCCTACATTGTGGGATGGTTTATTTTTTGGCATATAGACCTACTTGTGGAGACCTAATGTTACTTAAGGGGACCTGACTCGTACTTATGGGGACCTGAGTCTAGTCTCTTTATGGGGAAACGCCGTTGGTGGGTCAGGGGTTATGTTTAGGACTAAAGTCTGTGTTGAGTTTAGGTTAGTTTTAGGGTCAGGTAGGTAGGTAGGTACCTGTGAGGTTGGAGTTAGGGTTGGTGGTCAGGGTTAGACTGAAGAAAGAAACAGAAGTCAACGTCAGGTCCCCATAAAGATAGCTGTACCAGATTGTGTGTGTGTGTGTGTACTTGTTTTTGTTACCTATTTAGGACCGTTTCCAGTATACACACCTACCTTGTCAAGACCAGTAGTCCTAATGGGGATCAAAGACTGGTCCTAATACGGTGGAACTCCATTTTTGGGTTGGGGGTTGGGTTTAGGACTGAGGTATGAATTGAGTTTAGGTTTGTTTTAGGTCAGGTAGGTACCTGTGTGTGTGTGTGTGTGTGTGTGTGTGTGTGTGTGTGTGTGTGTGTGTGTGTGTGTGTGTGTGTGTGT
>NW_013952711.1:345120-353347 GCF_001266775.1 Austrofundulus limnaeus | reverse complement strand
GTATGGATCACTTGGGTTGTTACCGACATCTGGTGAAAATTTCATGTCATTAGCACCTCTAGTAATATATTTACTGAGAAAAATGGTGACRTGTTCAATAGTTATTTTACCCGCTGTAAATACACTTCTATGTTTGTTCAGTATAGAATACTGTATATAAAATATGTAGTATATTTAAGTAAATGGAAACTAGCAGCTTGTGCTCCCCAATAAAAACAATGATTTTCATACACTATTATGAAAAACAAACAGTGCTGAAATTGCCTGTGTATTCATCTGTCCCCATGTTAGTAAATGTTTTCATCAGCCATTGAAGAGATTTTATGAATTGTCTAAGAATGTAACCATTGGATGTCCATAAAAAGTTTGGAGTCAACTTCATTTAAGATGGCTGCCACAGCAACTCCACCTTGGAAAACAGTAAAATAGCCAAAATCTGCTCTCATTGTTGCAGTTGAAAGACGAAAATGGCATCATTTGGTTCTGAGAGCAGATGGGACCTCCCCTTCTCCACACAAGGCCTTGGCCGAACTGTTTCTCACAGCACTCTGGGCAAAGTGCTTAGTGATTGGTCAGAAGTTTGTGGGTGTGTTTTATGCTGAAAATGTTTCAATTTTGTTTCAGCTACTCAATTTGCGAAGCTGACTGTTGAACCAGACATATATAAAGATTGTCAAACAGCCAAAAACTCATGAATGGAGATTAAAAACAATTGTTTTGTACGGGGGAATCCATCTGCTTTAAGTGTGGAGCTTTAACCAGTACAGATTTGTGGCTACATAACAGCAGATTGGAGGTCCCCCCACCCCTGGAGTGTAGACTCCAACAGGAAGGTAACCCGTGTAGTGACATGTAACGCAGCGAGATGGGTTTCCCAAGAGCTCAGCGCGATGTGTCTCATGAACAATGAAAGGTGTGTGAAAACAAACTCCGAACAACTATATGATGTTGACTTTTCGGCTTCAAAGAGAGTATGTAGAGGCCTTTAGATGACAGGCAGCCTTCCACTCCACATGTGGGTTGAGAAAAATACAGAGAACTAGTTTTCCCATTGGGGATTAATAATTGTAGAAATAGAACATGATGTTCCTATTATTAGAATAGAACTGGTTTAAAGCACAMTGTCATATTTTAAAACTCAAAGCATTGTTTCTTTTCCCCCAATGCATAAAAGATTGTTCAGTCAAAAGTTTGCATATTATCCAGGTTAATTATCTTTGGAATCTGCTGGTGGTGTGTCCAAAAACGGCATCCTTGCCATGTAAGGCACCATCCAATGTTTGATTGACACTTGTATGGTAACAACAATGTGCTGCATATAGATTTGTTCACCTATTTTTGGCTTARTATGTCCATTAATTAAAAAATGCAATAATAGGCCAAATAAATCAACAGACTGATCCATCATTCAACCTACCACAATTAATTACAGGTTAGAGTTTAAATGCAAGCATTTTTGTTTGACTATTTTTGACATCTTTATTACCTTTGGTTTTAACATTCTTTCTAAACATTAGAGTGATTGTTACAAAAATGTCTAGAAGTCATTTTGCAGTTTAGTTTTTTGTTATTGGACAGCTAATTTTCTAAGAAGAGCAATTTTCTTGGGTTACTATCAGACAAAAGCAAATGTAGGAAAATAATGTTTTGTAATTTTGGAGATTTATTTAACCTCTCCCCCTCACCTTCTTAAAAATTAAAATAAAAAAAGATATTGGTTTCAGGCCAACACACTGTCGAGTTGAGTGACACAGTTTTGATAATTATATTTTATTACACAAATGTGACTGATAGTGATAAAGGAGGTTTAAAGAAAAAAATTAAATTTAAGACTGGTGGCTCCAAATAACAGTAATAAGGAAAAGATTTAAGTCTAAAACTTTAACACTCAGCCAGATATAATGGCACCACTTACCCTCACAGACAACACTAATATCACTGTCATTGACCTGTGATAGATAAGAGCAAAATAGAAAATATATCAAATTTCACTGAATCTAATTCTATCTTTAAAAATACTAGCTTTCCCATCTATTTTTAACAGAAGCGTTATAACCACTTCTCCTTTTACTTTTTCCATTTTRTTTTTCAGCACAATGAAACATGTTGTTCAGACTATGTTCCATCTCCTCACTAATTTGCAGATGCCACACCTCAGATCCATTTCACACCCTCTACTTCTAATCATTAAGCTTAAAATAAAGACTCCCAAAGATACAGGACTACCTGTCTAACACTGATACAAACACCTAATTACAACTTATTAGGCACTTTCCCAAAGCACTTCAATCCAGGACTTAGAAGACTGCTGGCAGCCTTGGTGAGATTTCAAAATGGACTGAGACAGTGAGGAGGGTTGGAGCCAACTCAACTCTGATATGCCTTTGTGCAGCAAAGTAAACAGAGGTGAATCACTTGACATGAAGAGGTAAGCCAGCTTTGCGGCACAGTAGCCCATGTCTCTCTGTCGTCTCCTCCATACACAAAAGTTGTGCTATCTCCTTCAACGGGTTGTCTGAATAGCTTTATAYGATTTGTTTGATTATGTTTATAAGTTTTGCTGGAACAGTTGTATTTTCTGACATCTGACAGAATGTTAACATCACTGAAAGTTTTGACCAATTACACAATAGCTGACACAAAAYCCCTGCAAGAATAGTTCAGCCCAAACTTTGTGCACCTAACCAGTTCTTTGAGATGATTTCTTGAAAGATTCCCGGTTCTTGCAAAGAATGAATGCAACATTACTCTACTACATTTTGTTAATTTCTCAGTTATTTTTGTAATGTRAGAGGTGAAATTGTGGGGCTATTTGACCAACGACTGTAGCACTCTCATGTAAACCTAGAGGTCAAAGTCAAAATAGAAGAAACTTTCCCTGTTGCCTRGATCTAGCACAAGTTAATTTTAGCACCCACAGACCATTTTTTGTGTCGATACTTGAAGAATTGTTTTTACCCTGATGTTGTTTATTTAAACAGTCTTTATTTCTAAAATGTTTAGCTGTAATTACTTATTTCATGCCTTAAAGGAAGGTCAAGTGACACTAAGATTGTGTGCAGGGGAGGTAGGATGGACTTAAGGCCTGACAGCAAGGATTCAGGTTCCAAAAATRCAACATAAATCATAAATGAGATCCTGTAGCATTCATTTTAAACAAACAAAAAAAGCAGGCATTTTGTTTATTTTTTTCATGGTTTTTGATATTTCTGAAAGACTGCTTTACAATAACAGTCAAATTATCAGTTTTCATCTAAAGATCTAATGACTAAATATAATGAATTGACAATAATTTGGTTATTAACTATCTGTTCTTAAAACCTGAAAGGACAGTGGTGATCCACGAGAAAACATTGCGCTTTGAAAAATTATGAATATTTATGAAAAGAAATGAACTAAAATAAGACATTTTTACAAAAAAGCAGCAGTAGAAAGACAAATACTTTTCATAGGTGCAATGTGAAGAGTCCTCGACATATTGACTCAAGGTACTTCCATGTCCTTGATATCTTTTTATTTTATCTGCTGTGCTGGCTGCTGATGCTCATGGACTTGTTTGTAAATCTTTATGATTCTGTGTGACTTTCATTCACTTGTGGACCCTAAATTCAATTCTAACTTCAACATAAACTTTATTCACATAAAAAGACACAGACATGGAATTAAATTCAGAATCACCCTTGTTATCTCAGAGCCACTATGGACACAAGTGGAGAATACCAATGGCTAATGGAACCACAAAAAGCATAGGCAGACTAAATGTTTTTTTTCTTACACCACAATAAGTTCTGATCTCTACTGATTAGGAAGCAGTGTRAACGATTTTACACAAAAGTAGATTTTGCAGTCAGCTCCAAATGATGGCAAATGGCAGCCAACAATCTGTGCCACGCTTGATCATCAAACGGAGAATTTAGCTAGTTTTAAAGGTTCAAACTCTATCTACATATGCTAAAATTTATCATTTTAAGCTAAATTTACTGAGTAAATTTACTAAGTAAATTTACTCAAAAATTTAAATTTAAGACATTCATTAACAGATAAAACAAAGTTGTTCAATGCTTTTGCAATAAGCATCCATCCTTGAAACACCATGAGGACTGTGGTCTCACAGTAMAGGAGAGCAATCATCTGGTTGTGGCACATTCAAAGTTGCAATCAGTACCCTGCTGAGTAGGAGGATCTATGTGCGCAATGGCAGTCAATTTCACAAAATAACAGCTGACAGAAACTCTTACAAGTTTTATACTGAATGTTAAATATGAGTGGGGTGGATGGATAAAAGAGTTACAAGAAAACAGCAAAGAGTAGGAGGTTATTTTTTATGATTATCTTAATTTTCCATATTCCACTGCTCCCTGTAGGACCAGAGCTGGTCATTTGGATCTATCCCCGCATCCTCCTCTATCATGCCAGCCCTCTGCAGGACATCAGTCACTACACGTAGGAACTTATTCTTTGGTTTCCCTCTTTTCTTGCCTTCATGGCAGTTTCATATTCAACATACTCGAATATATTCACTGGCCCAGATCTGTGCATAACCAACTATAGCCTGGCATTTCTGGCTTTGTCTCTAGCCTGAGCTGTCCCGCTGATACACAGTGTAAACAAAAAATATGCAACCCCTTGAATTAGTGCTGGGCGGTATACCATTTTGTACCGAATACTATTTTTTTTTTGTTATGATATGAATTTTCTGAATACCGGACATACCGGTTTAAATAGCCTGAATATGTGCGGAACGTTTCGTCGCGGCCGCCAGTGAACTGTTTCCCAGGAGACACTTTCCCTCGCAGCACTGCTATGTGCGTTAGCATGCTAATGTAATTTTTGGAGCAGCTTGTTGCAGCAGCGGGTGGCGATTCTGCTGCTTATATTGACTGACGTTAAAAAAACAACCGTTTTCACCATCAATGAATGTAGTAAACACATCTTCAGAGACGTGCATGGTTAGATTTAACGCGTGGCTAGTTAATATGGAGAGGTTATGCTGATGGAGACTTAACGTGGTTATATTTTGAAAAGCCCGGGGGACGTACTTTGTACTGGAAATGGAAATGACTGGTGTGCAAGGTGAGTCGTGCTGATAAGCTTTATTAAATAACATAAAACAATAGACCCGATCATCAGTCAAAGAAAAGACACACAGAGGAGGGAAACAGYGACAGACAGAGGTACAGTAAAAGAAAAAGTCAATAAGCAGTGTTTGTACATTTTATTATCAGCTGACCTGYGATGAAAAGAAAAATACTGTCAAACCGGTATAGATGTATAAACAGACATTACCATGATATAAAATTTGGGTCATACCGCCCAGCGCTACCTTGAATGTTTTATGCTTTTATTGCTGTCATAAATTAATCATGCTAAATATAAATTGGCACATTTGATAAAACAAACATTTACAAAAAATGTCTTCAGTGTCAAAGTCAAATAATTATGCTGATTAACTCTGTAAGGCCCACTGTTACAAAATTACATCATCACATTTAGCTCTACCAAAAACAAACCGGCAAATGTTATTTTTTTCTTGTAAGACATTGTTTAGCTTTGAAATGCCAAAGGATGGTAAATGTGTAAAAAAAATCTGACTACGAGGCCATGAATTTATACAATTTATGAACTTTCCCGGACACTGGATGGTGTTAACAAAAAAATGTGTTAATAATTTAACAATAGTAATAATTACTAGCAATAAAAAAGTAAATATTTTAATAGCCATTTCACTCATTGCTAATATTCCTAACTTTTGTCACTTTCTGTGAAAATCTTAACATCTTCATCTCTGTCACCTCCCACTTCTTCTCCTTTCTTTTTTAGTGTCACTGCTTCTAAAAATCATTGCAGGTCTTTATAAATCTTCCCCTTCACCCCTGCAGCTCTCCTTCTGTCACAAACTCCCTACATCTCATCTGTCCATCATCACTGTAAACAATGGAGATTTACCTCATGTATGGCTACTATTAACTGAGATCAATGCATGTAAGTATATTATTACAAAAATGTTTTTATTAGCTGTCAAAAAATTTTGTTCATTGGTCAAAAGCCCAAATAGTACCTATAGGTTGCACCACGATCTTGATTGAGACATGTTTCCTGTCTTTAAAAACTGCCCTTTATTTTCTTACAAAATAAAGTGGAAAATACAGCACCTGAAAAGGGGTTTACAAATGGATAAAAATGGTTGTTCTTGGGCACCAATTATAATTATTATTTTTATCTAAGATTTCACACAGATACCCACAGATATTCAGTCTACGAAGCTCATAAAACCAGTGTAAGGTTTTTGTGTCATTTCAACCTTGGACATAATTTGAACTAAATGACTCATTTACTTGTCTACAGCCCATAAAAAATATGCCTTCAGGAAACTGCCACTGAGTTATGTCCTCATCTATCAAGTGAAGCCTAGGGATATGTCGGTAAAACAACAAACATTGTTTAATAATTAATTTATTTAGTTTTTCCAGGTTTTAAGTTAAAGGCTGGATTTTCCCTCTGTGTTGTTTGCCAGCAGCAGTTAGTGGCTCATCTAATTGCAGCCTTCACGCGGCAAACAAACAGATATGACAGAGACACACATGAATGAATCAAACTGACAGCTACCTAATACARAAGAACTTGTTTTATAAAATGAGCATTCAAAGAAAGAAAAATAGAATTTCAAACGATTGAAACTTCAGACCATTCACTTAAACTGAAAGAGTCCCTCCACTGAAAAGTAAAACATATTCACATAAACAAAAATTAAGCTGCTCAACAAATAAGTTGCTCCATCTTCAAACTCTTGGGATTTGCCATGAAAATCTACACAAACAACATTAGATGCAGTACAGACAGACAAATTTATATGGTGCAGAGTGATTTTACTGTGCATTTTAATTCCAGCRTTCTCTAGTTTATTATTCTACACGAGTAGTGATCCTGATTAAATTATAGTCTAATATTCTACAGTGTGCACACTCCTCATGCCACCACAGTGATAAGCCACTATGAACTTGCAAATGGGTTGTGCATGCTCAAAACCCTCCATGACCAACCATGTTCTATCACTCAAAATCAAGAGCCCACTGTGCCCTTAATACACACCTGATGACTTTTCCAAAAACGCTGCAAAGACCATCTACGTCTGGCTGATGTTTTAAGCACAATCATCATTCAGTGTTAATGGGGTATGACAAACAAATGTTTTACACAGCTTGACACTACAGACCTAATGAGACACAAATTACAAGCTGGCTTTTTTGGCCTAGTTGTGTGTGGGGGTTAGAGAAGTAGGAGTGTTTTTCTGTCGATCCAGCGAGTTGCGGCTGTAACAGCACCTCCTGTTGCCTTTTTTGGGTGGTCTGTGGAACTCTAAAGAGTTTACAGATGGCTATGGCTTGTTCTTTGCAAGCTGAGGGGCATTATGATGCTCTGCAAGCAACGTCTGCTCTAAGTAAAACAAACGAAACTTGACTTGGCSGGGAGGCATGTAAAGCATGGCGACCCACCAGCCTTATAATGAGCTGCGGGAAACCCTGGTCAGTACTGACCATGATAATAAAATGGCAAATAAAGAGTTMTCCATTATTCATTTTAATAGCAGAAGTATAAATATTAATTTAAGTATAAATACTAATTTAACAAAAATAACAGAGTATTTGAAACTATCAAACAGGAAATTCAATATAATAGCAATCTCAGAGACATGGCTTAATGATGAAAACATAAATAATTTTCAAATTGAGTGGTGTGCACTGCATTATATAAATATAAAAAATAAAAGAGGTGGAGGAGTTGCCTTGTTTATAACTACTGAAATTAAGTGTAAAGTAAATGATTAAGATGTCAATAATTGTTGATAATGTAATGGAAATTATTACAGTTGAGGCATTAAATGACGACTCTAAAAAAATAATCATTAGCTGTGTATATTGATCATCAAGTTCAAACATAGAACTCTTTACAGAGAAAATCATAGAACTTTTTGAAATGAATTATCATAAAACATTTTTTTTTGTGTGTGGAGACTTTAATATTGATTTCGGAAATAAATCTGATTCAAATAATATCACTGCATTTGTAGACTCAATGTACAGTTTGAGTCTTTACCCCATATCTAAGCCAACAAGAATTACTACACATAGTGAAACAGTGATTGACAATATTTTTACTAATGTAGGACCAAAAAGAAAAAAATTGTAAAGGTCTTCTGGACAGGTTCTTCTCTAACGAAACGTTTCGT
>NW_013952711.1:342167-343427 GCF_001266775.1 Austrofundulus limnaeus | reverse complement strand
TTCACACGAGAGGATGTAAAAAATGGCAGGTTGGTGTTCCTGGATTGCGATGTCTCAGTTTCGGATGGTGGACGGTTGGAAACTGGCGTATATCGTAAGCCCACCCACACAGACCAATATTTRCATTTTGACTCCCACCACCACTATGGCTGATAATATGCATTAAGGYGCAGTGGGTTTATCTCCTCCTCCGGAACTCGGACCTCCAGCGGTCGGCCCAGCTCGCTGTCCTTTTCCTGAGGAAAGCACTCGGTCTGCGGCATGCTGATTCAGGCTGTAGCCGGGGGTCRCCCCAGACATTGCTAACAGTTGCTAATTTTCTGGGTCTGCTCAGACATGTTTCAGACTTTAATCTGCTGATCTCTGTGGTGTGTTGAACAATTAGTCTACTAAACTCATGTTTTTAGTTTGATTTATTTGACGACGAGAGAGGGAAATATATTTAATCGTAGAAAGCCAACTATTGAACCATCAGTGCGATTTGGCTCATATTTCTGCCTGTGGAAGCTAAGGGATAGAATTCCCCTTAAAGTTTCATCAAAATCCGAGGTGGGTTTGTTTTATTTTATTTTACAGGCAAAGGAGCMCTGCAATGGAGGTTAGCATCAGAGGTCGCGTTAACGGAATATTTTCTATATTTGGCCGGTCTTTTTACACAGTGACGGAAAAATCAGAAGGCTGTCCGTCATTTTGACAGATTGCAATTAATACCCCTGACCTAAATAAGCCAGATGAGGTGGAGAAAAAAAAACTCAATGAGGCTTCACAAGACAGCAAGCTCTGTGGCATCACAGAGACATTTTCAGCTCTACACACAGAGTAGGTCTAGCCTACATCACGGAGGTGTCTTATTTAATCTAAAATAAATAAGCGATTCCATCTGATCATCATCTCGAATCTAGACACCACACTGAATGCATCTCCAGGAGCTGACAGCGCAGTGAAGAAGAACAGGAGGAAAGCATCTGGCACAGCTGAAGCAGTGGCACAGCGGGAAYGCACATTGATTTCCTCCTGCTAAAGCAAGTTCTGGGATTTGGAAATAAAGTCTTGCTGACATCTGATCACTTTGATTGGAGAAGTGTTTTTTGATTTTAAAACATTGGCTGAAGAAGTGCCAACAGAGTTGCAGAAGAGCACGGGTTTAGTCTTGAGAACCACTGGCACCTGTGGATGTAGACTCACTGGGCCTCATCCAAGAACATGTTCGTATTCTTATCCTAAATTTCTCTTACTTTTGTTCGTACAAAGGGTTCGTAC
>NW_013952711.1:335625-339183 GCF_001266775.1 Austrofundulus limnaeus | reverse complement strand
CGTTCTGAGGATCCTGACTTTCTTTCTCAGGATCCCGACTTTCGTTCTCTGAATCCCGAATTTCTTCTCAGGATCCTGACTTTCTTCTCAGGATCCCGACTTTCTTTCTCAGGATCCCGACTTTCTTTCTCAGGAGCCTGACTTTCTTTCTCAGGAGCCTGACTTTTTCCCAGGATTCCGACTTTCGTTCTGAAGATCCTGACTTTCTTTCTCAGGATCCCGACTTTCGTTCTCTGAATCCCGAATTTCTTCTCAGGATCCTGACTTTCTTCTCAGGATCCCGACTTTCTTTCTCAGGATCCCGACTTTCGTTCTCTGAATCCCGAATTTCTTCTCAGGATCCTGACTTTCTTCTCAGGATCCCGACTTTCTTTCTCAGGATCCCGACTTTCATTCCCARGATCCTGACTTTCTTYCTTTGGATCCTGACTTTCGTCCTCAGAATCCCGACGTTGTTCTCAGGATCCCGATTTTCTTTCTCAGGATCCCGACTTTTGTTCTCAGGATCCCGACTTTCTTTTTCAGGATCCCGACTTTCTTTCTCAGGATCCTGAATTTTTCTCAGGATCCTGACTGTCGTTCTCAGGATCCTGACTTCCTTTCTCAGGATCCCGACTTTCATTCTCAGAATCCCAATTTCATTCTCAGGATCCTGACTTTCTTTCTCAGGATCCAGACTTTCGTTCTCAGGATCTTGACTTTCTTTCTCAGGATCCCGACTTTCTTTCTCATGATCCCGACTTTCTTTCTCATGATCCCGACTTTCCTTCTCAGGATCCTGACTTTGGTTCTCAGGATCCCGGCTTTGGTTCTCAGGATCCATTTTTACTTATATTTTCTCCCATGTCCCCTCGCGGGTTCCGTAGCAAATATTCCGTTAACGCGACCTCTGACGCTAACCCCCATTGCAGGGCTCCTTTGCCTGTAAACATTCTACCACTTAGTTTCCAGAGACAGAAATATGAGCCAAATCACACTGTTTAATAGTTGGTTTTCCACAACCCTGATCAGGGTTCTTCGTATTGACACATTTTTGTCATTTTCAGCCAAATAAATAAATTGGTGAAAATAAAAAAAAACATCATAAATTAATATTTTGGATATGAAAATGAATCTTTGGGGCTTAAATGYGTGTAGCTGTACCCACAATCAATGATCTGCCTTTCTTTACAGTGACAAAGATCATCTGGAGGGATTTGTATAGCATCAACACAACCAAGTGGATGTGTTTTCTCAGCTCACGATAAGAAAATGGGTACCTGCCTTTTCTGTGTTGGCTTGTTTATTTGCATCAGTGATTTTTTTCCCTAAAATAATCCCCTACGATAACATTTTGTGTCTCCGCTGGGAAGCTAAATTTCTCCAAGCTAAGTGACAGATTATGGTAACAATGAGCAGAAAGCAAGTGGTACACGGATGACCCCCAATGATGAGGGATTTGAATGATGAATGTTTGTAGTCGTTGAGATTAATGTTTTTCTAAACCAGAATTTAACAGGGAATGCAAGTAAACCCTAATATCTTTTAGGAAAGATTCAAGTGGGTAGGAGTTAAACAGTGCATAAGAACAAATGCATTTTCTTTTCTTGCCTGAGGTGGTGCAGAGTGACAGACCATGACAAGTGGAGGGAAGAATTTTATCCACCAGCAGTCGCAATGGCAGAGCAAGGGCATACGTATGTCAGCTGCTCTGGAAATTACCTAATAAAACTATGACACTATTTCTGATGCCATCATGTTTCCTTGCAGAGACCAATATGAAATATACCAGTCTGTGGTGCTGGTCTGTGGGTAGACCTAAAATATCCAAATCAAACCATTCCTATAAATGTTAATTTAAAGTAGTGTTGTCATACTGATTCGTGTGTGTGTGTGTGTGTCCTTTATGAGAGGGCAGTCAACCATACCCTGCAAAAAACATTTTAAGCACTTGGACATGTTCAGAACTTGCTCTGCAAAGTGCTAAATCAATGGGCCAAACTATTCACTGTATTTTCACTGAAAGCCACACTTAACTGAGCTGAAGTGCGAAAAGATTATCTTTGTTATGAGCTGAGAAAACATTTTGTCACTTGGTGTTTTTATTTTTAGGTGATATATTTTGGTCCAAAATCCAAAAAATTGTAAATAAATAAATAAATTAATAAAACTGGTAWAACTGTTAGAACACACTTTGTACTCTGTAAAATAAAAATAGCATGAATTTTCTATCTGAACTGGAGTAAAAAATTATTACCTGTGAATGTGATGAGTAGCTTTGATAAGCCAATTTCTTGTCTTTTCTTGATCCATTTTGTTGTCTAGAATAATTAGAAGAGTTGAAGTCTTCCAAAACGTTTGTAAAAACCTAGCTCTATACAAAGTTTTCAAACTAAAAGTTATTAAGAACTAAAACTTTAATATGCTTTTAAGGCTTATGGTTTGTAGGTTTAAACTGGTCTGTGCCTTTTATTTTTAAAATTGGCCAGGAAATAAGGCAAATTTCAAGGCTTCATAAATACCCTGACTGCTCAGACTTCTATTAGCCAGAAGCTTAGTGTGTCTCACAGCAGCCAAGCACTGTGATAATTAAATCAGTGTCCACAAAGCAGAAAAAAAGCTATCAGAGGAGGAAAAAGCTGTTTCTAGTAGCCATTTTCAAAGGTCACAAGATAATTAAGAAATGCCAGTTTAACAGCAATAGAGATCGCATTATGGTGAAGACTGGAAGAAAAATTGTTAAAAGGCAAATCGATCTCTCTAATGTGCAAAAAATTTTCAAGAAGATTTATAGACTTTTGGTGTCACAGTTTTTTGTTTAAACGCAGCACTTTTATTGCATAAAGGTGTTCTCTAACAACTATGTTTTCAGTCCCTACCAATGACTTTTACTAATAGCTCATTTYATAGATAAAATAAGTAATATTAAAAATCTTATTGATGTGTAACTGTTAGATATTCTTTCCTTCTTTTTTTACATATTTGGCACTCGAGCTAATGCTGTTGGCACTTTATTCTGACATTTCTGTGAAAGTGATAAAAGAGTTGAGTGCATGTGTGATATTTATTATTAGGCAAGGCAGGATAAACCAAGTGAGCTATTTCAACTCTTACAGAGTCAAAGTTACAACTACAACTTTTACCAGTGTGGATATAATGTTCTACTTCACATATAGGGGAATAAAATGGATTTTTGTCCAAACTGAAAGTAGTATGATTCTTTTAATTTTAGGCCAAAACATTCTGATTCTCTGATTAGGAGAATAAAGATTAGGAACAAGATTAGGAAATTTAAAAAGTGTATAATTTCTCAACAGGGGTGCCGCCAGTAATTTTGGGCCCCATGACGAAAAATCTAATTGGGCCCCCTCGCGTAGCTGCTCTCACCACATCTTTAGAATTTAAGGCTTCGTTCACACTGCAGGACTTAATGTTCAATTCTAATTTTTGGAAAAAAATCAAATTTTTTGGCATGAAAGTTCGCATTACATTTTAAATGCAACTTCCATCAGACTCCGGTGTGAATTCTCCACAGCCCTGATGTGATCCACATGCACAGATAAAGATGTGATATCACAT
>NW_013952711.1:332818-334248 GCF_001266775.1 Austrofundulus limnaeus | reverse complement strand
TGTGTGTGTGTGTGTGTGTGTGTGTGTGTGTGTGTGTGTGTGTTTTGGCAGCACGTTTTTTGCTACATCATGGGAACCATTTTCCAGAATAAGGCAGCCTCGTGGGGACTAAATGTGCATTGTGGGGACCAATGCCCCGTCCCCACGGGTACGGATGCTAATTACGGGTCGGGGGTTAGGTTTAGGACCAAGGTGTGAATGGAGTTTAGGTTAGTTTTAGAGTCAGGTAGGTACTTGTGAGATTAATTTTAGGGTAAATGGTCAGTGTTATGCTATAAAATTACCAAAAAATGAATGGAAATCAATCCACTGCCCCCACAGGGGTATAAAAACAAACCTGTGTGTGTGTATGTGGGCAGGTATTCCTTTTGATGTGGGGACCATTATTGTCATAATCCTGGGGACACAACTGGTACTTATGGGAACCTAGACCTATCCYCATGGAGGGAAACGCTGTTRGTGGGTCAGGGGTATGGTTTAGGACAAAGATGTATGTTGAGTTRTGGTTAGATTTAGAGTCATTATGAGGTTAGGTTTAGGCTAATGSGTCAGGGTTAGGCTGTAAATTAAATAGAAGTCAATGYAATGTCCTAATAAAGATAGCTGTAGTAGGCCATGCATGTGTGTGTGATAATTTATCGATGCTGCTGTCCTAATAGTTCAGGCATATTTCTGTGTCATAAACACTCAGGGCATTCAACTTCACCAAGAAAAATCATGTGAACTTAAACATGAACTAAGGCAGTGGTATTATTTATTTAGATTGTCCTCATTTATATTCCAAGAACAAATTTATGTCACTTGTGGAAATGCACTAATTTTGTAATCACATTCAACACAAGGAACGTCGCTGATTATGTAAGAGCTCAAACAGGCAATAAATAAATTGGTGACATCTCAATTTCTTTAGTCATTTAACAGAATAAACTAAACTTGAAGTGCAAGAAAAACATTTTCCAATGCAGCAGATGGTATGACATTCTTACAATAATTATTAGCCTAAAAGCCCACCAAACCACAGTCAGCAGGATGTACTATAATAAACTGAATGCAGCTAAATTATTGTTTTGCTTCATTAACAACTGAAYCATGCACAGATAAATGACATTTATTTAACTTTATCAGCTACTGACTCAATGACACACAAGACTGAGTTTAAACGCTGCTCATTAACGTCACAGGCACCAACTGCTTTCTATCAGTGCTATCCAAGAACAGTATCATGAGTCTAACAACGCGCTAAACAAGAGAAGTGAGTCTGAATGGTACAATAATGACAGGAAGAAATTATGTGATTACATCCAGCGGGTAAAATAAGTATTGAACACGTCACCATTTTTCTCAGTAAATATGTAAATACTAGAGGTGCAAATGACATGAAATTTTCATCAGATGTCGGTAACAGCCCAAGTGATCCATACATACAAAGA
>NW_013952711.1:324750-331741 GCF_001266775.1 Austrofundulus limnaeus | reverse complement strand
GTCGTGGTTGGTTTATGGTGAAATAATGTTCTTTCCGCTTCTGAATTATGGCCCCAACAGTGCTCACTGGAACCTTCAGAAGTTTAGACATTCTTCTGTAACTGATGCCATCATTATGCTTTGCAACAATAAGGTTGCGAAGGTCTTGAGAGAGCTCTTTACTTTTACCCATCATCAGATGGTTATGGTTATTATATATAATACAATTTTTTACATGAAATGTCAAATGCATTTCATTCTTTTCTCAAAAATAATTTTGATTACATGCCTTCTACTTGTCTTGATTGCTGCTATGTTGCTACACCTTGGTAAGTTAAACTGATTGGACATTATTTGGAAAGGCACACACCTCTGTAAACCCCAGAAGCTCAACCAGAACTAGGGATGTGTACCCAATTCAAACATGTCCACAAAAATGTATTAATTTTTGATATATAACACAGATTATAGAAAGTTAATTTTTTGTGTGTAGGCATTTAGTTCTCATCTGTTTTAGAACCAGTGTGAAAAAAACATTCATTTTTAGTTTTATAAATCTGTATGAAACCAAAGATAAGGTTGAGTTTCTAAACTTCTGTATGACACAAGGGGGTTAGCAGAATCCTTTGTAACCATTGCAAAAAAAATGAAGCAGCAAAATAGCAGAAGACAATGGTTTTGAGTCACCAAAGAACAATTTTCTATCTGTCGTCCATTATTGTTGGCTGAAAAAGAAATCATGTAACATTGTCTTTTACTATCTGTCATTCTTCATTAAACAGGCTCACCTATTTGACTTTCATTTACGCTCTTCTGCAGTCAAAAAGTAATTTTCAGTTTGTACAAGAAYGTTCTTTTAAGATAAGAGAAAGAACAAACTGATCTTCTACCATCCGATTTCCCAACTCCCTCCCTGATGTGGATGAATGGTTGACTTTTCTAAATAAAATGCCAGACAGAACAGTCATCCTGTTCCACAGTAGACAACACAGAACAAAACTAAAAGTTGACCACTTTCTATGGCAGCACTTAGACCGTCTTCAACAAAAAACAAAAAGAACTAWATTAAATGTAAAATTAGAACTTGGTATTTTAACCAGCGCTACGGTCACATAAATTTGTATGTGACTTTTTATTGGTTTGGTGAGTGGGGATGGATAAAGAACCCCTATGAGCAGGGGCCTCAAAAGTGTGTCCATTGCTCTCCTCAAAAAAGACACTGGTCTTTAATCAAAACCTTTGTGTTCCTGGGATGAAGGACACAAGGTTAGAAACACTCACATAATATGTGACTTAAAACTGAGACAATTTACGATATAAAAAGAACCAAAAACATAAATATAATAGGGAGCAGCTTAGAATTGTATATACATTTAACTAAAACCTAAAAGTAAATCTTGCAAACAAAAGTCTGAGAAATAACAAATGTTTTGGCTGTTTCTATCAATAATTTATAATGTTCATGTTGAGCAGAAAAGTCATGAAAAATATATTTTGGAAAAATGCACAATTCTCAAAACTAAGAAATAATTCAATGGGTTTGGTAGACAAGCTCTACTGGAGTATTTTTTTTTTTGTGTAATTTTATGAGAATAGAAAAGGAGCATTTGGAAAGCTGCAATTTACAGTGGTTAGCTGTTAGGAAGATAATAGTGATAATGGAGATAAGAGTGGATGAAGTGAGTGCTCTCATCTCTTCACATTAGTTGTAGCCCCCACTTATCAGACTCTGGAATTATCAGCAATCTCAGGACTACAACAGGAATGCCATTTCAGTATTACCACAACTGAACAAAAATAAAATAGCAGCTATTCAGTACATTCTGTTATTTATAAAAACTTTATTAAAGAATTTCTTTTTATTTTTGTGTAAGGGTGGTTAAAAATGCTGCAAAGTGAATCTATGAAACAGATGCTATGTATAAAAATGTGGGCACAGGGCACACTGGAAAAAGTGACAACTGCATTTAAGAACTTCATTAGATGACAAGCTTTGCCAAAGTAGTTATAAAACAATATATCTTATAAACATATGCTCATCAATACACAGCACTAGTGGCCATGATATATCAGAAAGATTATCAGATTATGTTTAATCTAAACCAGGGTTTTTCAAACTGTAGGGCACGCCTGTCATAGAGGGTGAAAGAGGTCTTGATGGGAGGCCTGGGGTGAATCAGTAAGTAGGGAATTTAATAATGTAATAATAATGTAAGGCATATGTTCTCACTGCATGTCTTAGATTTTTTTTTTTTTTTTTGCTCACATCTTTCTTTGTGTGGTATGTCATATTATCATTAAAATGTGCCCTCTTTCGGACTTCAGTATAAACCATTAACAGTTCAGAGGGACCATTTATGCTCAGATGAAGTAGTGACATCACACGTAGTGAGCTTTGTTGGAGTAAGTAACCACACATGCTACCTACATGTGTTAGGATGTGTGATTCTGAAGTTCTTGGGCAATCTTGGTGTCCAAGTTATGTTTGAAACTAGAAGCAATGGTGTCGGATTAAGCTCCTAAGTTTTCATCAGTCACATTCAACCATATAAAATGTCTGTTTTATCCCCTTTTCTGAGTTTGCAATGGTTTGACTTTATTTATAAAGTGCTTCCTGGTACAGTCGGCTCATGAAGCAAGTGTTTATTTGTTTTTGTTTTTTTTTTACTTTTTGAAGCAAGTGATTGAAGCAAAATACAGAGTGTGAGCGTTTTCAGCACAAACACTCCCACTAACTTCTGAGCAATCACACAATAAAGTTCTTATGTGGAGGRGGTAGGTTGATCAGCTGTTCCCGCGGACAGTCCAGCTTCGGCTCGGCTGCAGCAGGACCSTACTCTCGCTGTCAGTGTCCTGTTATTCCCTTAATAWGAAGAGAATCACATTTCTTTTTGTACGTCTCCAGACAGCATGTAACATTGGCAGGAGTAGTTGATAACAGAATAATCACAACTTTCGTGATAGTAGACATACTGGGATGTGTAGTCCCAGCGAGTTTGCGACTTGTACTTCCTGTTTCATACATGCATGCGTGTGATGTAATGACACTGCGTAGCCCTGCTGATTCGCTCAAATTAATAGAAAAAAATCCCTGTGTCTGCAGTGTGATCTGGAACATCACCAAAATGTAATGGTTTATTCCTTGGGCCAATACCGACATGTGGTAAAAATATCATGACAATCCGTCCACAGGTTTTTGAGTAATTTTGTCGACCGACCGACCGACCGACCGACCGACCGACCGACCGACAGACAGACAGACAGACAGACAGGACCGAAAGCGTTACCTCCTCCCCTTGGCGGAGGTAATGATCAGCCATTAAAGTTTAAACAGGAATATTTTTTATTAACAGTCTGATGGAATCAGCAGCTGTTTAAATGTTAGACTGATAGTCCAGTTCTTCGGGTTCATTTATTGTTCTGATGTTTACTAAAGTGAACACATTTGTTTTTTACTAAAACTTAACTGCAGCTTCTTACGATAAAATGCGATAAAAGTTGGTCTGTGAGTGTGTTCATGTTTTACAGCAGACTTTTAAATTTCTTATGTTGAAATATAAGAAATTACGGAGCTCATGAGGAGATATGGGAGGAAAAATAAATAAAAACGGATCCTGACTTTGCTTCTCAGGATCCTGAGAACCAAAGTCGGGATCCTGAGAACGAAAGTCAGCTCCAACTTTGAACATCATTACCCACAACCACCCAGCATAACCGGATGTTTACAGTTTCCCCGACAACGGGGTAGTTTTGCTAAAGCTAGCCAGCTGCCTTCTCAGGTTTATATCTCAAAAAGTACCCAATGTATTTACGTGAAACATTCAGGGAAATGTTTATTATTCTTTAAAAATGTTTATTACAACACAGAGAACAGTTTATTAAAGTTTGAAATGATACAGAGCACGAGCGGCACATGGCTCTGATCGAGTTGTCGTGCCGCAAACAAAGCACTCCAGTCGGTGACATTTTGGCTGCTTTGAGATCTTGTCCAGCGGTTCTCGGATGTTTATTCTCTTTCCTGGGCAACAGAAGAGGGGACGGGAGGACGGAGGAGGCTAACTCAGAGGTTGCACTTGACTTTTTTGCTGTCCGTCGATTTGACTGACAGGGTTAAAAAAATCTATTTTTACCCATCACTTCCTTTTWTAAATGATAATGACTAAACAATCAATTGAATGTAGCTATTGTCAGGTTGGTTTTGCAGTTTTGCCTCAGATGCGGCCCCTACAGGATTTTATTGGAGAAAAACTCATCAGCGCACCTCACACTACAGGACACAGGAGCGCATGGTGAAAAACACACACTGACGCGCACGTACTGCCCCAGTTTTGACTCAGTTACCTTACGAAAAGTCAAAAAAAGAAAATAAAAAACTACAAACGTCATAGTGGATGCAGTTTGCGGCAATAGATAATGCCTCCTTATTTCTGTCTCTGCCTCCTTTGCAGGAGGAGAGAAGAGGGAAAGGCACGATTAAGGCAGAGATGCAGTCAGCTGTTAATCACAATGYGCCGCTGCCACCGTGTTAAAATATAAAATAAAAACAGAAAATGAGGATTTGATTCATTCAATAAAATAAAATCTCCAGTTACGCACAGTGAGTCTATATCTGCAGGTGCCAGTGGATCTGAAGACTAAACCCGCGCTCTGCTGCGATTCTGTTGGCACCACTTCAGCCAAAGTTTTATAATAAAAAAAAAACACTTCTCCGGTCAAAGTGATCAGATGTCAGCAAGACTTTATTTCCAAATCCCACAACCTGCTTAGCAGGAGGAAATCCCGTGCATTCCCGCTGCACCACTGCTTCAGCTGTGCTTCACAGATGCGCTGCTCCTGTTCTTCTTCACTGCGCTRTCAGCTCCTGGAAATGCATTCAGTATTGTGTCTAGATCTGAGATGATGATCAGATGGGAATCGTTTATTTATTTTAGATTAAATAAGATACCTCCGTGATGTAGGCTAGACCTACTCTGTGCGTAAAGCTGAAAATATCTCTGTGATGCCACAGAGCTTGCTGTCTTGTGAAGCCTCTTGATTTTTTTCTCCACCTCATCTGGCTTATTTAGATCGGGGGTGTCAATCTGTCAAAATGACGGACAGCCTTTAGATTTTTCTATCACCGTGTAAAAAGACTGGCCAAATATGGAAAATAATCCGTTAACGCGACCTCTGATGCCAACCTCCATTGCAGGGCTCCTTTGCCTGTAAAATATGAAAATAAAATAAAACAAATCCACCTCAGATTTTGATGATACTTTCAGGGGAATTCTATAACTAGCTTCCACAGACAGAAATATGAGCCAAATCGCACTGATGGTTTAATAGTTGGTTTTACGATTAAATCTATTACCCTCTCTCGTCGTCAAATAAATCAAACTAAAAACATGAGTTTCAGTAGACTAACTGTTTAACACACCACAGAGATCAGCAGATTAAAGTMTGAAACAYGTCTGAGCAGACCCAGAAAACTCTGTTAGCAACTGTTAGCAATGTCTGGGGCRACCCCCGGCTACAGCCTGAATCAGCATGTCGCAGATCGAGTGCTTTCCTCCGCCAAAGGACAGCGAGCCAGGCCGACCGCTGGAGCTCCGAGTCCCGGGGGAGGAGATAAACCCACAGCGCCTTAATGCATATTATCAGCCATAGACTACAAATGATAGGGTACCTTCCAAGCTACTAGGTAGAGGACGGACAGTCTGCATGGGACTGATAACAGCTAATAACATCCATTTGTGTAAATCAGGATCCTGAGAAACTTTCTCAGGATCCCAACTTTTTTTTCTCAGGATCCCGACTTTCTTTCTTGGGATCCTGACTTTTTTTCTCGGGATCCTGAGAACCAAAGTCAGGATCCGTTTTTAATTTTTTTTCCCTCCCATGTCCCCTCGCGGGCTCCGTAAGAAATAAATAAATAGGTTTGGGTCAAATGAAATAATTTTACCTGAAATTAGAATCCATGGGTTATGTTTATTATACTAAATGTCAAATGAAATATTGTAGTATATTACGTTTGAAAATGAAAACACCAACCTTTAGATGTGAATCTTGTTTGGCTTTTAGGAAGCTGGAAGTTTTAGTTTTGTTTTATTTGACAATCTGTTAAAGTCTTACAGCAGCAGATAGAATTATGATGACAAATAAATAAATACTGTTTCAGTCACATTGTAATATTTTCAATCTCACTAGGTAAAGAAAGAGCTTCTTATTGACAGTTTAAGATAAAACTGCATTCAGGCTCTGATACCATGATGACGTAATTAGGTTCAGACTCAGTCTCGGGTGATCCACTGACTGAGCATCAGAACCTCATGAGCATTACTGAAAGTCTCTGAGTGGAAGAGCTCATCAGTTTTTTTAAACATGGTTACTCTCTTCCTTGCAGGCTGCTGCACTTTAACTTGTGAAACAACACAACATGTAAATACATCCTCTGGTATGTCGTGTCCATTTGTATATTATATAAATAATGACGGTGGGCCGCCAGGACCAGAAAATGCCCAGGCCGCTTTTTGGTCCCAGTCCAGCTCTGTCCCTTGTTAATAATCCCCAATCTGTAACATCAGACTTCTGTTCAGATTTGTCAACGATTCGATACAAGAAACTTAATACACTAAATGTTTTGGCTATGAACATATATTCCCCTGTAAGAATTTAGAGTGTAATAAAAACTCTCAGATAAAGGTGTACTATGGGATTTATTCCCAATTGCAGCATAATACCTCTTTAAGTAAGTAAGTGTCATAATCTGTATTCATTTACCTTGGTTTTCCTAGTGTTTTCTATGTTCCCTAGTGTGTCTCTGCTCAGCTGCCCCAACTTACCTTGATTATCACCCTCGTGTTTCTCCCCAGGTATTTTCTGTTCATTCATTAGTTATCAGTGTATTTAAGCCCTGTCCTGTCTCAGTATTGTGTTGGATCATTGTGTTTCAGTCCTGTGCTTTGTCTCCCTCGTGCCTGTTCTCCCCAGAGTTTTTTTTTTTTTTGTGAGTATTTGTAGAGCTGCTTCATCA
>NW_013952711.1:323527-324720 GCF_001266775.1 Austrofundulus limnaeus | reverse complement strand
TTATTATACACAGTCTATTGATGATTAGACTTTTAATGTTTTTAAGCTCAAAAAATGATGATCGTATTATACTTGAGATTGTATTATACATGAATAAATACAGTATCTCAAATCTATTGAAACTGAGAGTGCATCTGAAGTGTCCGAGTTTGTGTGTGAAACGTCCTCTACCTGCCACGGTTGAGCATTTAAAACACCCACAGTGCAGCATCCTCCTACCTGCATGACATATGTTTATACACATTTCAGTTCAGAAGAAATCTTACTCACCCCAGCCGCAAAGCCTAAGCTTCCATCCAAGATTYGCTTCTGGAAAAGGCAGACAAGAGGAGAGAATGTGTACAGGTCAAGAAAAATCGATAAGTTGAAACCGTGACAGCATAAAAGCAAACAMCCAGTTAACCCCTTTCCCCTGACTTATCTGACAAAACTGCTAAATGTCTCAAAAGTCTGAGGTAAAGCTGGACAAAAGAACAGTTTTAGCAGCACTGCCATTCTGGGCTGAAACAGTCGATAGAAAGTTTTTTTTTAACAAGTGCTATAACACAAATCAGTTGCTTGTGACAGTTACTAAAGCCTTCAGGCAGCTGAAACTATAAAAGAAAAATGTACTCCTAAGCTGCATTTATAAGCTGCATTCATATAAATATAAATCCTTTTCTGATGTAGAGTAGAATTAGAAGAACAAAAATATGCCTAAAACCCGAAAGAAATTTTTTTGCACACAACATTCWACACACATTGACAAAGCAAAAACAAGGGACTGTAGTAGTTTTTTCAGAAGGCATTAGATCCCCTTTCTTTTTTTGCAATTTTGTTGCAGCCCGATGCTACAAAAATGTTGAATACCAGTTATTATGCAATTATTTTAAATTTATTGAAAAGAAAAGCTGAAAAATCTAATTTCCAGGAGCATTCAGATACTTCATTTWGTATTATGTTGAAGCATTTTGGGCAGTAGTTCCAGCCTCGAGTCTTCCWAGGTTTGATTCAACAACAGGGGTCAGCATAAGCGTTATTTAAGTTGTCCAAGTCAACCTACTTTCRTTTCAGACAAGCAGATTCCACCTCTTGGTTGTCCAWTGGACAACCAAGACAAACAAATATAACTAGATAACGCATAGCGGTAACTTAATGACCCCCGCATGCAGAAATGCACTGGAACACAGAAGTCTTCATTCCTAATAAATGTC
>NW_013952711.1:320164-321942 GCF_001266775.1 Austrofundulus limnaeus | reverse complement strand
GGCACCGATTGGTGGCCCTGATGGATAGAGCTTCATCAGAGCTAAACAACAAAAGAAAGCTGAAGCATCTATGTTGAACACTTTCTGAGTTATTAGCAATTTTGCATGTCCCGATACCCCCACTTTGAAAGGAGCCCCCTCCTCAAATATGGGGTCTATTGTAAAATCGTAGGCTGGCTCAGTGAAGGTCAGACTCATCTACAGCCCTGCCAAATTTCATGTTGATCGGTGCAGCCATTTTGTGATACGGTTGACCAAAAATCACTGAAAAAAAAACAGAACGAAAACAATATGACTCCCGTTTATGCTTCGTATGCAGGGGTCATAATAAACAGTACGAAAACAATATACCCCCGCAGCGGAGCGTAAGCGGGAGTCATATTGTTTTCGTACTGATGAAGCGATTCAGCGCAGCCTGCTGGTTTCTTCTTTAGATTGTTCTTTTTATGTACAGTGCCCTGAGACAACGCATTTTGTGACTTGGCACTTGTGGAACATGCAGAGTTGACACTCTGCCCAGAATTACCTGCATCGTCCAATGGGACCACAAAGGAGTGATGCCCGAGGGATGTTGTTGTTCGTGGGATGGTCACCAACTGACRTGGTGTCCCCCATGTTCATCCCTTGGCTGCCATGGAACCCTGGTCTGAGCGGCTGAAGCTCATGGAYGGCAGGTGCGGAGGCTCTTTTACCCCCTCAGGTACTTAACACCAGATGAGTCGGCTAACGCTGTTGCAACCTCCATGGGCCTCGGTCCCCTTATCTACCYTGAACTCACTTGTGATCCCTCTGCACCCCCTGTGGATCYTGTCACTGATRGGCAGGAGGAGGGGGACACGGAGGCACCCGAGGACATCCACTGTGACTTGTTGGACGAAACCATYAACAAATCTTGGCCCTTTCAAGTGGCCGGGATTCATGCGGAAAGGCCCTTGCTGGGACTATATGAGTACCCTTTGATTTTCAGGGTTTATAGAGAACCTTTAACAATGGCACTCAGACSTGATGACWGGCCAGATGATGTAAAGGCAACTGCACAAGAAGGCGGCTGGGAGGGACCCTGGGAGCTCACCACATGGGCCTCCCTAATAAAAGAGGTGATCCAGAATCAGTTCATCCCGCTGCTAGATCTCCCACCTATCCCTCGTGAGGAGAGGGTCAGAATGTCTGACCTGTACTACTACACCACCAATATTGAYGCTTGGTGTCCGAGGGGAGCTCGCCCCAAGCAAAAGGTTGCAACATACRCTGTCACCTCTGAARCGTGGAATCGGCAAGGAGTTCTACAGATCCCYGGGTCTGTGGCTCAGAGAACTCCAATTCCYATCCGCCCTGATTCCACTTACAGAGTGCAGGTCACAGTTCAAATGGTSATGGTCCCCCWTAAAGGGGTTTATTCCCTTGGAGCCACGATCACTGTCCTTGGACAACATGGTGAGGTGGTCAATACAGCTGAGGCTGCCACCCCACCACCTCGCTGCCACTCTGACTTGCTCTTTAGAACCCTAACCTGCATCCCCTCGCGGTGGCGCAGGGTGAAGACCGAGACAGAATAAATTAATTGTGCTCTGGTGTGACGTACGGTTTCCCCTTCATTCGACTTCTAATGCATTTTTCTCTTTCCTTGGAATTGGCTATGGGATGATTGACCTCAATAATCCCAGGAGAGGGGGTGGGGCCCTGAAGATAAAAAAGGACTGGTTGTAACCACACCCCACCAGAGAAGCAAACCCGCCCCCCCATAAAGATAAAAGGCCTGTCTGTGAGCTGCACAGCAG
>NW_013952711.1:313362-319165 GCF_001266775.1 Austrofundulus limnaeus | reverse complement strand
GTCTGAAAATTTGACTCAATCCATCCATCCATCCATTTTCTGTACACGCTTCTTCCTTTTCAGGGTTGCGTGGGTCACTGGTGCCCATATCCAGCAGTCACAGTGCGAGGGGCGGGGTACACCCTGGACAGGTCGCAAGTCCATCACAATGTGACAAAATCCATCCATCCATCCATTTTCTGTACACGCTTCTTCCTTTTCAGGGTTGCGTGGGTCACTGGTGCCCATATCCAGCAGTCACAGTGCGAGGGGCGGGGTACACCCTGGACAGGTCGCAAGTCCATCACAATGTGACAAAATCCCAGTCACAAATAGAACCAGAATTAGAGCTCAAAGAAAGCACCCGACGGCCTATAAAAAGAAGCCCACATGGCCCATTTGTTACCATAAAACCGGCAATGTAACGGTGCGCAACGAGACTGCCAATGCAATGAAAATTGAAGCACAGACCACTCCTCACCCAGCTCAGGACCCAGAAAAATACATCACCGTGGATGAATGCTTAGCAGACATCACACACCTTGACCCCTGCATCTGGAACACATGGGTAAAATGTAAAGACCAAAACTTTATGCCCCTGGGCCCGCTGTGGTTCCAGACTTACTATTATACCAGCTTCAGATTAATCTTCAGTCCTATCAGGGCTATGTATGAAGATTGGCTGAATTCTACCTTTCCATGGATATGGATTAAAGAAAATGTGGTCCACTWTGAAGGAGATTTCCCTGAAGGCTCCGAAAGGGGCCGTGGTGGACTCATGGGCCCTTACCGGTCACACATGTATGTCCAAAAATTGCCAACTGTCCAGGAGTTAAAATCAGTACCCAAAGGAGATTTTGACAAAATAGACAAATGTGTTGCTAGAAGAATTTTCCTCAGCCTCAATGGTTCTGAATGGGAAGGACATGGCCTCCCTAGATGTAAACTGCGGCAAGTTGATATCTCCTTTGTGTCAACATGGAGGTATGACTGCACAGGCATCCTGAAGTACAACAGCACCAAAGAATTGCTGCAAGGATGGATTGAAGGACACAGTAGAAACAAACTCCGGACATGGTGGGGGTTTCAAAGAGAAGAAATGGAACATTGGGTGAACCCCTGCCTATCCCAGTCCGACAATTATTGGGTAAAATATCAGCATATAGCAACAGTGTACTCAAAATAGCATGATATATGGTCCTCTCCACTTTACAGACCGGACAGGTATGTTAGCYCAAGACCATGGAAATTGTCCTGTATCAAAAGTGGGCACACTTGCACAWTAAGCCAGATTTGTGAGACTAAACCATCCCGATTCACATTGTTTTTGTGAAAACCAACGAACAAATAAAGTTTATGAGCTTGGTGTAACTCTGTCTTCTGTTGTGAACATAGCATGTCTGCAATTGGAATCATGCATGGCATATATCCTTCAGTACAAAAATGCAAATGAAGACAAAATGGCATTTCTATTTTTAACTTAGAATAATATAAGCGGTCACTATTGAAAATCAAATAGAGCCTGTTGAAAAACTAAAGCTTTCTAGAYGTTTGTGTTAAAATTATATTTTTTTCATGCTCTGAATGCTCGGTACTGCAACCTATTTATCACACTGACCATCAGTGAAGTTATTTTCTGGTCCATCCAAATATATTCAAATGGATTCACCCTCTGTAGTGGTTAGGTCACACAGGCATTTTATTTTTTCAATTTCCTTAAATCACTTCTAGTTGTTTTGATTTAAAGAGCTTTGCTTCAGTCATGTTTCTGGAAAAGTTTTATATTACGGGTRTGGTGCACAGAGTTATATCACCCTCATCGTGTTACAGTTTATCAGAGCTATAGACTGCAACAATTTATTTGCATTTCACAATTGTTTATGTTGTCCTAACTTAAAACCAGAAGCAACTAGAAGCATAAATGCAACTTGACACTGCAGCTAGTTTGTTTTAATTATCATGATCCATCTTAACACCAGGTGAGAACAAGAACCAAGGCATATGGTATCTGTTAGTATCTGTAACACTGACAGACCAACTAATTATATCAAGTCACATGCAATCAAACTAGTCTCTTTTTTTAAGTTTACTGCAACACAGATAAACAGTTTGAATAAAAGAGAAATAACTGGAATAAATCAAAAATGTACTTCTTAATAAAATAACAAAAAACTGTTTTCGTTTATCTTTGTGTTYCACTCCTAATATGTTAATAAAAACATTTTTTATTAAAAATATTCAAAAGACTTTGAAGTTTTTTCTTCTTTCGCATGGTTTATCTTTGTGTTTACATGTGTCACTACAAGCTATTCTTTCACATCAAGAACAAGCAAAATTTAKAATAAAATACCTTGAAGGGATGTTCTCATCTCAAAGGACTGGAAAGCTCTTGGCTTGTTGTTTCTATTCCTAATTTTGTTTGGGTTGTACAAATGAGATCCAACTCCTAATCAGGGAGCTTTGGC
The DNA here is from genome assembly GCF_001266775.1 of Austrofundulus limnaeus. Classification (NCBI taxonomy): domain Eukaryota; kingdom Metazoa; phylum Chordata; class Actinopteri; order Cyprinodontiformes; family Rivulidae; genus Austrofundulus; species Austrofundulus limnaeus. The sequence goes on along the minus strand of NW_013952711.1, from coordinate 316,721 downwards.
GGTTGCTGGCAGGAGGATTTTGTTTTCTYGAGACAAGAGCCAAGCGCTTCACTTCTTCTACATCTGGACTTCATGTAAAGCTATAGGCTTAGTTCTTACCACCAGCTACAGGAATGGCCTTGGAAAAAAGTATCAGATGGGGRGGTGCTGTGAGCAAATCACGAATTACTCATGATAGCAAAGTGTACATTTAGTAGTGCACGTCGCTTTGTAGGAAAAATATGTGTTGTTCAAAATGGTATGTCCGAATAAACAGGAATCAGCTGGATTTGTTCTTTAAAACTTTATTTTCAATCTTCTGACTCCAGTCAGGTTCATACAGCATTCAGCAGCACAGGCCTCAGCGTAAGACCTTGAGCTGAATCAAAACAAACACAGGACCTCTTCTCTGAGCAGACTCGGCCCAACACTCTGACAACTTCCCTCTACTATAATAATGAATTGACCTTATAATGTACATCTCTTCCTGGTTACATCCCTGGAGGTGTTACCTTGCATCGGATATCAGAACGTAACTCATTTTGTTTAGACTAAAGAAAGAACACATGATAAGACACACACCAACTCTTATTCTGTTATGGCCTTAAAGCTGCAATGATCAAAAAAGTATAAAGTACAATACTGCATCTAGCATTCAATTAATCATTTACAAAATTTCCTTCAGCTTGACTGAATATTGTCATTAACGAACATGTCCAAAAAAAGGCCATTCACTAACATTTTGTTGAACTGCCTTTAGTTTTGACTAAAGCACACATTTGCTGTGGCATCTTTTCTACAAGCTYTTGCAGTGTCACAACATTTATTTTCTTTCCAGAGTTTTATGATCTTGTATTGATGTTGCGAGATTCGGACCACTGTGAAATWTCTTCTTCAGCACATCCTAAATATTCTCAATGAGGTTCAGGTCTGGAGTCTGTGATATTCAATCCATGTKTGAAAATGTCTCATGCTTCCTGAACCCCWCTTTCACAATGAATCTAGGCTTTRTCAACTTAGAACATGCCTGTGTCACCAGGGAAAAGAAAATTCATTGATGGAATAACCTGGTCAGTCACTGATTTCAGGATGTCAGCTGACCTCATAACATTGCTCAGCCTAGACCAGACCACCTGCTCCCAGGTACAGTAGGTACTAGGCATGATGAGTGCATCACTTCAGCCGCCTCTCTTCTTACCCTGATGGGCCAATCACTCGAGAACAGGGTCAATCTGAACTCATCAGACCACATGATCTTATTCCACTTCACAGTTTTTTATCCAATTTTAGCAGTTTCAGTAATGTCCTTTGAAGTTTTCTCKGCTTGATGACAATAATTTGAACTTTCTGAAACTGATTTACATCTTTTCTACAACCCCAGGATGTGTCTTTTCAGACGGTTGTTTAACAAATGGGGAGCTACTCACTGCATCAGTTAGASCTCAATAACTTATCAGATGAAACATAATCACCCATGCTGTAATTGTCCAATGAGTGACATTTTTATTAGCCTTTTTTAAATCCAGGTGATGATTTTTATTTTTGGCCAGGCARTGTAAGAGCTGTCTGATTTGGACATACAATATTTAATAGCAGTTATAACCTAAATCTTGATTTTTGTGTGTTTAAGTAGTTGCAAAAAAAAAATGCACACACATGTAATTACAGTGCTGGTTTATAAACCAGAGTTACAAAACTCAATGTTATGTAAATGTTATTGGAATTTAAATATGTGCAGCACTGATAAAATATTTTTTCCCTGACCAAATTAATTATAAATTTGAACTTTGCATCCACCCAGGCATGCTGCAGCACCTCCACTCCCCTACATCAAGGTTCCAGCCACAGAGAACTGGAGTCCAGTTAGACCCATTTTCCCTTCAGAGTTAAAAACTTTCTTTTTCATTGTTTTAGCCAGAAACAGAACTAACAAGAAGGCAGCAAAAAGTAAAGAATCAGGGAAAACTCCTAAATTCTTCATGTAAATTGACTATAATAATAATAATAATAACAATAATAATAATAATAAATTAATTAATAATTTTAAATCTCTCTTTTCATGGTGAATTAAGTGTTTCTTCTGTTTTGTTATATTTAATAAATATAAAAGAGTGGGAAATCCACAATTATTTGYTTATTCAGTCAGTACAGCTGGCACCGAAAATTGTTTAAATATAATGATGTGTTTCTTTTTCGAGACCCTCTTGATACAAGAGAAAACTCAGGTTTTTAAGAAAATGGCCACACACCAATTGTTAGTCGACAGAGACGATCAAGCAAATTTAGATTAATTCAGCTATCCATAACTTGCATCCCTATTTCAAACCCTCTCTAGTAAGCAGATCGCTCAAGTTATTATTGACAATTTGTACCTGTTGGCTGGAGAAGATGAACACCAGGGAGGCTCCAGCAGCAGTCAGACCCCAGGTGAACAGAGTCCCCAGCAGGGCCTGRGTCAGAGGGCTGTAGCCTTCTAGCATGGTGCCAAACCTGAATAAACAACACACATAGTTATGACAAAAGAAATCTTTCTAAGAAATCGTACTAAGAACTTTTTTCAGGCATACAAGTAAAACAAGGTCAGACTGCAATGTCACAGCCACTTCAGTGCTTTCAGATACACCTAAAAAGCTAGTAACAAATGATTCCCATCTAGGGACCTAAATTTGAGATATATTCAACCTAAAAAGAAGCAAAACAACTGCATGACCTTCAAWGGGCTTCTGTCTATCTATGAAGGYCAAAGATCATCGAGACTGACAGGAGACTAAACAAGAAGCCAGGGCTAAAAAAACTAAGGTGGACTCCTCTAAAGTCAACACGTGTGTCTCTAAACTGTTAGTTTACTGCTCTGGTACACACCCGCTCTATTTGTTTAGATTTAGAGCAAATAAACATCATGTTTGCTCTGGATTAGAAGATCCTGGATTTCCCTGAGAATAAACACACTGTAAGCTTACTCATTGCTTTTTTAGGCCTGCCAACAATGTCACATTATGGGTGAGTTTTAAACTACATTTGTGAACAAGAGATCACACACTTGTTTTAAGACGTTTATTTATTTTTTTGTGTAACTTCGATCCACATCTATATATTGATTGATTGAAACAATCCATATTGTCATTATATGCCTGATGTAGATCGTATATTGATYGCAGACTTGTAAATTGAACTGAATAAAAGCGTATCATGACAGACTTTGTGATGTTGAGAAACATTATATTGTCATCCAAACAATTATATAAAGCTGGTGATTTGCACTCACCGGCCACTTTATTAGGTACACCACGCTAGTAACGGGTTGGACCCCTTTTGCCTTCAGAACTGCCTCAATTCTTCGTGTCATAGATTTAACAAGGTGCTGGAAGCATTCCTCAGAG
>NW_013952711.1:309150-311577 GCF_001266775.1 Austrofundulus limnaeus | reverse complement strand
TATATATATATCACAGATTCATCTATCACAGATTTTTTGTTTGTTGCTTATTAAAATGTATGACAATCCTATGTCACAAAAAAATCTTTCAGACCCCCATGACACAAAACAGAAGAAGAGGGTAAAAAATAATGGATGGAATATGAAAACACAGAAAATATGTACATTTTAGCAGACTTTGTCATGCTCTGATGGACAAGTCAAACACCTGCCATTGTTTCTTGGGTGGAAAAACATCAAGTTTGAGTTTGATTAGCCTCATTTGAACGGTCTTCCATTTACGTTCTAACACATTTTCTTGTGTTAGAAACAGACATCTCTCTGGCAAGCTCAGCTCAGCTTTACAAGTTACACATTTCAGCATAAACTGTGGTTTATGTATCCAAGATCTATGTACTGTTGTTGTGTAAATGTGTGTAGTGTTGATGGTGKAGAGAACACAACAAACAAGGCTATAAACACATCAGATAAGGTTAAAAATGTAAAGAAAAGAAAGGAAAAGAACTGCACACACATTAACTTATGAGTAAAATGTAAAACTGTAAACAGCTGATGTGACTTTTTACAGCATACAATGAATTAAAAAATAATAAATGCAACATCATCATAATAATAATAATAATAATAATAATAATAAGTAGTAGTAGTAGTAGTTTACCACGTAGTAACAGCAGCTGTGAAAGCCGAGTTTATAACTAACAACTACTTCAGTATGTCTATAAAATACTGATATTTTCATAGCCTGCATTTAAAAGAATTAGGTACAGACAGAGATAATCGTGTTTCTTGTGTTTTTGTGTAGACTGGTCTTAACTTGAAAGAACAGCTGACATTTTTAGGCTACTAGTTGAAGTCATTTTTTATTAACAAAATACGCTTAATATAAACCTTTAACGTGACTTCATGAATGCAGCAGTTAGAGATMTCACAGGTGTACGTGTAACTCGTATGATAAAACAAGCACAGATGAAAAAAACTACTGAACACAATTCTAACATACAAGTAGCTGAAAAAAAGAGTTAACCAGCTAACAACAGTAAACCAATGACGTATTTTRCTGAAACGCTGTTTTTTTTAAGTATAAACACCACGCGTGTATATTCGGCAGTAATTGTTTTGTTCTGGAAACTGTGTTAAGAGTAGGTTTTTGAAAGAAAAGTCAGGTCTACTCACTTCAAGTAAGAGGCTCCACAGGCTTTATTTACTTCCTACTTCCTGAGACACGTAGAGTTGACGCTATAAACCCCGCCTCTGCTCGCAGCCTATTGGTCTGTTTCTGTGACACGAGGAAGTTGAGGGTGTATTAAATTTATTATTAGATTAAATTGATGTTTGTTTTATAGGAAATTTACATTTGAGTAGCAGCAATTTGTAACGTATATGAAAAGAAATATCAAAAAGCTCCTTAAAGCACTCTAATATTAAAAACGAGACACAGAAAACATCTATTAAAAATGATATTAGATGGCACATACGAAAAAAAAATTTAAATAAGTAATTTTTTTCAAACTTTTTCAAAATCATTGTTTGGCACAATTAAAGGTAGCCTACTCACTGGAAAATATTAAATCAAACAAAAAGGTAGTCAGATAATGCAAGTGGAAGGAGTTTCTGCAGTACCGGTTTTCCAGATATTAATATCCTTATGAAATGTGGGTTCGCACGTATTGTAAAGAAATCCCTTGGTGGAATCTGCCAAAAACCACAAAGAAGCTTGAGTCACACGATTAACATCAGGCTGAACACAGTCTGCATAAATGTGATCAGTAGGCTAAGTTCAAAATCATTCACTGTAGCTCTTTCTGATGGTAAATAAACATACTGTAAATGCTACATAGCATCCAGTCAAACATTTTGCTTTAAAATTCAACCTGTATATATGACTTGGATAGTAACTTTTACATTATACTCAATTCAAATGTGCCCACTTATGTTTATATGTGTGTGTGTGTGTGTGTGTGTGTGTGTGTGTGTGTGTGTGTGTGTGTGTGTGTGTGTGTGTGTGAAAACAAGTAGTGAGTCCTCTCTTTCTATCTCTTGTATCTGTTCCCACCCCCAGTCTGTTCCTCTGGTGTTGTTGCCATGGAAACAACAGAACTGGCAGTAGCCCTGAGGACTGAAGCAAATATTCAACGTCTTTTCATTTCAGCACTAATCAGCCTGTGTGCAGCTCTGTCTCTGTGTCCTCTGTCCTCTGTCTCTGTGTCCTCATGAATCTGTGTTTCCAGGTCAGCAGCTGAGACTGCTTCAATATCTTCTTCACCTCTGAAAATTACTGCCTCCACTGACTGACAGTCACTGTCCTCTGTCCTGTCTGTCTCTGTCCTCTGATCTCTGTCCTCTGTCCTTTGTCCTCAGTCCTCTGTCCTCTGTTCTCTGTCTGTCACTGTTCTCTGTCCTCAGTCCTCTGTTCTCTGTCTGTCACTG
>NW_013952711.1:298244-309140 GCF_001266775.1 Austrofundulus limnaeus | reverse complement strand
GTGCTGATAACAATCCAGACAGTCACTTTCCTCTTTGGCCTTTAGGACACCACGTGCATGATTTCCAAAACAATTTGAACTGAGGACTCATCAGACCACAGGACATTTTTCTACTTTGCATCTGTCCATCTCACACACGTGTGTGTGTGTGTTAGGGGTGCAACAATACATGTACCCATATCGAACCGTTCAATACAGTGCTTTGGGTTCGATATACACTTGTATCGAACAATACAGAGTTTTTAAATGTATTTTATCAGTATATCTTCTGAAGATGCTCTGTGTTGAAGGATCAGTGGATCTGTGTTCGACTACTCGACCTAGGCTGCATTTTCGAGTGCAGTTCCTTTTTTGTGTCACTTCAGTAGAAAACGAAACCAAATATTAGTTTACAGACCAGATTGGCAGGTGCACAGGTGCTCACACTGAACGGTGATGTGCAGGTGGTGCTCCGTCGACAGCAAAAGCAGGATAAAAACAATGGAAAGACAGGCTACACACCAAGATTTAAGGTAAAAAGTAAAAGGTCCTTTAATAAAAGAATGGACCAGCCATTAAATGAGTTGCCTGTAGTTTATTTATTTCTTCATCATCAGTGACTTTTTAAGTGAAGAGAAAATAGAGACAGAGAGAAAAACAGAGAGAAATAGTTAGAAAGATAGAATTATTGAAATAGTGATTAGAAGTTTATTAAATATACACCAACAAAACACAGAACCACACACCCAACATCTGTCCACTCACCTGAAAAATAAATGTATAAATACATGGAGGGCATATATAAAAATATACACATACCCATACATATATAAAGATATACAAACATGCCTACATTCATAAATATTGTCCGTATATACACATAAACATTTTTACAAACTCAGTGACCAGTCAGAACCCCCCGGATCAGAACACCTGTCTGTGAGCAGTCATGGGCCCCTCCGGCACCCGCCATACCAGAGCAGATCCAGGAAAGGGCACAGAGGTCCGGGCCCCCCAGGGTGCACCCCCTCCAGGCCAAAGCCAGACAGGTCCAGAGTTCCCGAGCCCCAGCAGGCAGTCACCAGGCCAGGCCGGCACACACCCCAGCGCCCAGCCCCAGAACCCGGGAACCCCCAGCACGCTAGTGGCCAGCCGCACACCCCACCGGGGGGCAGAGTAGCAGCGGGTCCCCAGATAAACCAGCAGTAGGGGCAGCCCAGACCGCAGCCTGACAAATACCCAAACATACACAATCACACCATCCCACCCTGATCCTCACCCCCACTCAATGAAAGACATACAAAGATGCCACAGTCTACTCATACCCCAGATACACACTCTATACCCCCCAGGTCCAGGACATGCACCCACCCCCTAGTGAAGGCAGCACACACCCGAACCCAGGAGGTAGACCCAATCATTCTGAGATGGAGAGGAGCAGATAGCCAAGGCCCGGCCCGGGCCGCACCAGGACGCCCAGCCAGCCCCCCACCGCAGAGAAGCCACACCCATGACCACCCCACCACACAGCCAATGACCAAGTGCACCCCCTCCCCCCAACCAACCACCCACTGGAACCCAGCAGCCACCCCGGCCAGCGGGCCACCCACAGGAACCAAGAGCCACACCTCAGGAGACCAAGCAGCACCAGGGAGGATGGAGAGCCAGCCCCGCCCCCGGCAACCGTCCAAGCCCCGAGCCCAACCACAGCCCAGGACCGCACCTGGCGGCCCGCCCTTCTTCAGGACCCCCTCCCCAAATGGCAGTCGGGGAACGGGATGGGAATAAAGACCCTGACACCCACACCCCACCCCCAGATGTACTGTTGGTGCGTGTTGTTCTATAGTGTAATTAAAAAGGGAAAGAAGAAGAGGCAGAGGCCGGCGTGGTGCCAGTTTCCCCTCCACCACTACTCTAACCCAAAACCCTAAGTGTCTATATGCAAACCTTGGAGGGTGGGCACAGGCACAGGAGGCGAGAGTGGTGCCATCCGGCCACCTATAGCCATGAGTGCCCACCATAAGTTCCTATATGTGAATTTCATGAAAATGTTGTGAATGAATGTCTAAGATGTACAATAAAATTTGGGGCCCAGGTGGTTATGGCAMAATAGAAATGTAATATTGTTGCTCTTATAACACAACTGTGCCCCAAAAAACCCTACATGGGTGAAGTTGAATAAGCTGAAGGAGCAAAATACTCCCACAGGGAGTCAGCTCCCCCGTTGGCCCCAGTAAGCCCTCCCCTTCTCCCAAACCCACCCAGGAAGAGCAGCCCAAATACCTCTCCCTCCAGGCAAACGCCAAGCCCACGGAACCCCAGACCATGGACTGACAGAGCCCCAAAGGCCACCAGAAACCGGGACCAACACCCCACCCCCTCAGAGCCACCCAGACCCCCAAAACTCGACCCCAGCCCCATAGCCGGCCCGTCGCCCAGAGAGGCCACCATTCCCAAGCAAGGACGGCCCAGCCAAGAGCGCCCACCCAACCGCCGACAGAGCAAGGGGGCACCTTTCGAGTGCAGTTCCACTGAGAAACTTGCTGTTTCAGCAAGATTTAATTTTAAAACTGTTCTTTTGAGGTTAAACAAAGGTTCATATTTCATTTAAATAAATTACAAGTTAAAAAGTGCATGGACAATTTCTCATTTTTGTATCGAAAAAATACAGAACCGTGAGACTAAAGTATTGAACCGAACCGAATCATGAATTTTCTGTATCGTTGCACCCCTAGTCTCTAATATTATCTCAGGTGCTAATGCACTATCACCATATTACTGTATATACAGTCATATGAAAAAGTTTGGGCACCCTTATTAATTTTCCTGATTTACCTTTAAAAATCATTGTTGTTTGTTGAACCTCCTTGGACTGCGATATCGGCACTGTTTGGGACATGGAGTGCCGAAGTGTGTGGAAGTCACTGATTCGCCAGTGTACCTTCATAAACAGAGTGAACTGAAAACAAGAGAATTTGCAGAGATTTTCTAAATGATGGCGAAGAGCAAGGAGAAGCTAAAACATCTTGAGCCTAATTTTAGAGCAGTCAAGGACCAGCACAAACCAGTGGGACTGGAGCTGGTTTGGGTAAATACATTCAAAAATGATTTGTTGAATTTACTTAAAGTTATGTCAAGTGTTTCCACTCAACCAAGTTGCGTAAAGGTAATAATATTTACACAAGTAATGCAAGTAAATCTTGTTACATTTACTCAACTAGATTGAATGGAACCACTTGACATAATTTTGTTAAGTAAATTCAACAAATTTTTTTTGAGTAGATGTGATCTACAGCCACTACTATGGCACCCCATACACTACAGCACATTCATCTGAAGGCGGTGGGTGCTTCGTGCATTTTGTGAGATATTGAACGTAAGGACAATGATTTGTCTAAACACAAATTTTTCTTTTTGCCTCAGGCTATTATACACAAACTTTGACCCTGAAAAAAATACTGCATTTCAGGTAATGTGCACATGTTGCAGGAAAATGCTTTTTCATTGTATGATTTTGACATGACATTGACTGAATGTCCTTCTGTTAGGAGTCACAGAAGCACATTAAGTGCAAGACTCATTGGGCCACATGTAAGAACCGTTCGTACGCACAGATTTGTTCTTAAGTTGTGCGTACGAGTGATTTAGGAGAATTTGTGGCATTCACCAACTTTCTCATATTGTAAGATTTTTTTTTCAGATACGAACAAAATTCACGAGTGGTCCAGACCTGTCGTATATTTTACGCGCAGTCAGACTTCTGTTATCCAGACAAATTTTCTTTACTAATAACTTTATATTTCATTAGTTTGAAGATATTTTGAGTTGAAAATAAATCACACTCCATAATTATGTTGACAATGGGTTATTCTGTTTGAATTGAAATTAGATTTTAAATGTAACTAACGACATAAATTGGTTAGATTAAATTAAATTGGCTATTAATGCTGTTGTATAACACCACAATATTAAGAAGATCTCAAACTAAAAACCAACTTAAATTATGCATTAATTGAAGTTTAGAGACATTTTAAAATGCTTTTTTTCAGAACCGCATCTGACACTTGTGACGGTCAGGAGGGGCGAGACTGCCAGGCCAGGCCGGGGGGGTAGTAGCAGTGTGCGACTGCTCTTCTTCTGAATAAAAGAAAACTATGTAACACGGTTGTTTACACTTAAATTAAAAATATTTGACCAAAGTAAAACCAGAGCAGGACTAGAGAGAGATGAATATGATTTAGATTTTTATTTCTGTGACTGTATACGACCCGCAGAAGACACGACATTCACAGTCATCATTTCATTCCTCGACTTTAGCAGGTCTGACGCAGCTAAAAATTACCTTTTTTTTCTGGATCTCTGAGAGCAGGACTTCAATCTCCGAACTCGTAAAGTTATTCTGTTTTACTTTGCAATGTCATTTATGAATGGACATTTCCTGGTATGTGGGGCAGGAAACCTAGCCTTATATGTTGTTTTTGGGRTGGTAGATTACTGAAAAGATGAAATGTTGGATTTGTCARCTGGTTCCACCTAACTGAGTTGAGTAAATTCAAAGCAACATACTCATGTTCTTTGGTTAAAAAACTTTTTTTAACCAAGAATTTATTTTCTGCTTTGAATTTACTCAACTCAATTAACTGGAACCAGCTGACATAACATGGTTAAATAAATCCAACATTTCATTTGCACCTCTCCTCGTGCACGAGCACCTGATTCATCAGTTTACGCAGCTCATTTACACACTTTTCCTGAAGATAGAAGAGTTTGTTGAATCTGACATGGCATGTTTGTACTAACCCTTCGTATGAACAAAAGTAAGATAAATTTAGGATAAGCATACAAACATGTTCTTACATGAGGCCCATTGCACCTAAATGCACCACTGAGCGCCACAGGAGGTTGTTCCTACCAGTGGCCATCAAACTCTATAACTACACCCAAAACATGTGAAACCATAAGTCATCCGTCACTTTGATACACCTGTGCAATGTATTTATCTACACTACCTTAATCTAATGTGCAATGTCACTATCATCACTTATTCTTATATCATTTAATGATATCTGATGGGACCTTTGCATCAGTCATACTGTTTATAGCTTCAGAGTATATCACTGTTGTTATTTCTATTTACACTGTTGTTATTTCTATTTACACTGTTGTTATTTCTATTTACACTGTTGTTATTTCTATTTNGTTATTTCTATTTACACTGTTGTTATTTCTATTTACACTGTTGTTATTTCTATTTACACTGTTGTTATTTCTATTTTAACTGACACTAAAGAATGCTCATTGTTCTGTGTTCAGTTGGTTCTCCAGAGTTTTTATACTTATTTCTTCCTTGTGTGCTCCAATATTTCTTCCTTTATACTTTATCTCTAATGCTTACTTGAACGGTTGCAGCTGAAACAATTGCACTTTCCYCGCGGGGATCATTAAAGTATTCTGATTCTGATAGAGATTTAAGCAACATTTGTGGCACAGTGAACTGTGTTTACAGATAACAATTTGGAGGAAATGTCCCTATTGTGCAGCGATGTCCAGAACAGAATCAGACCTGTTCATGATGCGACACTGCCTGAGGGCCCACAGATCACAGCCATCTGATATTGACGTTGAGCCTTTGATTTTGCCAGATGTTCAAACTCTTTTGATATTTTACAAACTTCATTTGATGTAATACTCAAAGTCTTCTCACTTTTATATTGAGGAACATTATTCTAAAGTTGCTCCACTATTTTTAGAGACAGTTGTTTACAGACTGAGGCCTATTTTTACTCAGTCTCTCTAAAACATTGTTTTTATACACAGTCCTCTTACTGACCTATTGCCAATTATCCTAATTAGTTGCTAAATTCCCCTCCAATTTTTAGTATGGTTAGTGTTGTGAATTATATTTTTTTGTAACATAATGCCCCATATAAATAAGTGAACATAGTTAGCTGGCAGATTTTTGTTGTATTCAATTTTTTCTTTATCAGCGTCTTTTAACAAATAATTTAAATTCTTTTCTACTCTTTTTAAGTGTGTTTGTGTACATATTTAGGATTTTTGCAGTACTTTGACAAGAACCAGATTTTAAGAAGAGGCAGCAGGTTTTTTGTTTTGTTTTGTTTTGTTTGCTTGTTTTTGAGTGATTTATCACTCAGAGGCAATTCCTTGGAGTCTTAAACTTTGACCTGCAGATTGATCAATCACATTTTTGAGTTTTTTCTTTCACCCTAATTTAGAATCGCCTGTTTTTTCTTAAACTTGGAATCTTCTTCAAGTGCCGAAGTTCTAACCTTGTGTCACATCTGACATTAATTACTATAATGGTTTTAGTCATCAGTTTGGCTGTTTTACACAGCATAACAATCATTCCAGCCAGTTAAGAGTACACGGTTTAGAATGACTTGTTTTCCGTTATTAAAAAGTCAAAGTAGGATTTAAACTGTTTGAATATTTGAAGCATTAAGTATTCTGTTGTCACGTAAAGATTACTCATGGTTCTTCAGGATTTGTTTTTCCAAAACATTCTCAAAATACTTCACAGTCCTCATCTTCCAGTCACTGATGCTGCTGGGGGTTAAAAAAGTCTACAGTGATTAACATCATCTGCTGAAGATGTCCAGGCTCTAAAAGGATTATTTCTGTTTATGGTTTCTGTTTGTGACATTACCCAATGCAGAGCAACAAGAGCTCAGAGTTCTCAGAGTGCAGCGGAAATCTGACAGTAAACATTTATGCTGATGTTGGATTGTAAAAAAAAAAAGTGAATGAATTACGATTGTTGCTGATAGCTAGCAATGCTTGGAAACCAGGATCTTCATCTTTATAATTAGTTATGGTATCAGATCTGAAGATAACATCCAACTTATGCAAAAATCCGAATCAGATACCTAATATTTTTATGTACAAGGAATTTGACAGTGTGTTGTTGAGTTGCAAATGTAAATAAGGTTTTTAAATGTTTTTTAAAGTACAAGGTTTGTAAAAAAAGAAAAGCATATGTAATATATGAAGTATATAGAAATAGAACGTCAGGTCCTAAGTCACTAAATGGAAATTAGGAACTGGAGCTATGGACTAGAAGTGCAAAAAATAAATAAATAAATAAAAACAGCAAATAAAATATCTTGCAGATGAAAAACATTCCCTGAGAATGCTTAGGTCATCTGTAAATGATGGAACCTGTCTACACAGGACTGAAACAGACATAATGAGAAATAAATGCGGAAATAAATGGACCAAAAAATAAATAGATACATTTAAAATGCACCATTTAAATAAAAAAAGAATTTAATGTTTTATAATTTAATTGAACATCATATTTATTTTTTCAGCTTAAGTCCAATAAATTGTTCATATTAGAACATAATTCACATTTTACAGTTTTTAAAAACTTTTTTTTGTTTTTCCTTTTACTTGCACATGCAGTTGTGTCTTTTAGATTTTTTTGTTTAGTTAATTATTTTTTCCAACAAGTCTTTACTTCTATATGTTGCTTTTATGTTTTTCTGTCTCTTGTTTTGACTTTACCTTATGACTCATTATGCAAATAAGGTGGGCTGCCCTTCTTGTCTCAGTTCCTCTACTATTGGTCAACAGACAGGAAAGAGCAGGAGCCATGTGCAGATCTACTGTGCATGCTGCCTCTTTCAAGTTTACTTTAAAACAAAGGCATGATGAAAAACAGTTTTCTGTGCCATTTTAGTACACTTTTAATTTATTTGGTGCATTTTAGGTGTATTTATTTATTTATTGGACTATTTATATATTCATGCTTTTACTACTACTACGCTTTATATATAAAAAACAATAAACAATACCTGTGTGATGACCAGAATGTTATAGCACTTAGTGTTTTTTTAATACATACAGTATATATATTTTTTATATTTTTCAAATTATTGTTGGGCTTTATAAAAGAAAGATGATGTATGTTGGAAATTTGAACCATAGTTGCATTGGCAACACTTTACATTCATCCAGACATTTTGTACCAGTTTGTTTAAAAATACACATTTTTAAATGCCTATTCTTAAACAGTAGTTTATTCGGAGCCCGAGAGGGGACATGGGGGGATATTTTTTCTTTTGTGTTCCAATGTACTATTGCATTACCTCGCAATAATTTTTGTGTTCCCTCACAAAAGCCATTATTACTGTTGTACCTGGTTTATTAACAAAGTCACATGCTCACCAAAATACTACTTTAATTCAGCTTTGGATTAAATGTATCACAGACACATGCATGAAAATATTTAATATGCCGATATTTTAACTCTGTGCAGCCACAAAATATCACCATCAATTTCCCAAACTTGTAGCGACATATCGTGCTGTTGTCTAACTTATATCCACTTATGAATAACAAATGAATAACTCACCTGTAACAAATGTGAACTGATGCATAAATTATCTGTAACATACCTGTAACTTATGCCTCACTTATCAGSAATGTGTCAACATAAGCTAAAAGGTCTTGAGCATATCCAAAATTATTGTCCAGCCATCATTCTGATAACATGATCACAACTTACACTTAACTTGTGCAGCTTACAGCAATGTGTTGGACAAAATTTGCACAAGTTGTCTAAAACGTCATAGTGTGACAGGGCCTTTATATAAACTCTAATATATTAATGTTTTCAATATTATTATTACTCGTAATTTTTACACATTTTACAGTACAAAATCAGCCCTTATTGTTTGCTTTTTTGTCAGTATGTACAGTAATCGCTTCTGTCAGTGTGCCCCAGGGCAGCTGTGGCTGCAATTGTAGTTTGCCATCAACAGTGTGTGAATGTGTGTGTGCATGGGTGAATGTTTGTAGTGTGAAGCGCTTTGATTGTCCTGGATAGATATAAAGGCGCTATATAAGTACAGTCCATAATGATGAATTTAGACACTTGCAAGGTCTGGTTAGCACTGGCGCTGCTACAGTAGATCATGCAGTCACACTGTCAAGACACATTCCTGCTATTTTATAAAACTTCGTGGATACCACACAGTGATCCAGTTCTCAATGATTTTCTCATCAATAGAAAGACACCAGCAGTCTGAGAAATGTTGTTCCTCCTGAGCACTATCAGGAAGTCCAGTCTCTGCTGGACCTTTTTCAGCAAATCAGAGGTGAGGATGTGGAAAAGTAACAAGACCAACAATCAAAATAGAGTAAAACATCCTTTATTATCAGTGTACAGAGCACAACAAAGTTACAATTTGGAACAATCCATCCAAGAAAGTGACAAACACAAACATAAGAGAACAGGTGCCCAGGTCCTGCAGCCATAAAGAGGCTCTACCCTTAAAAAATGAAAAAGAAAAGCCAATATGATGATAGATGTGGATAAAAAAAGTATCTCATACTTTGTCTCTAACAATGACACAATATGGGTTAGAAAAAAAAACTCTCTGCACAGAGCCCACTTAACCAGCAAAGGTGATTTGAGGGTGGGTATCTGAAGTCGTGCAGTATTGTTCATGCGCGTATGCATCTTTAAGTAAGATCATGAAACAAGTCCCCAAGTCTCACCCACCATAGTTCCTGAAGGGATGTCGAGTTCATCAGTTCGGCCTTGGCTACTCTTGGACACCAGTTCAYAGACATGAKTGGGAGAGGGAATGGTGGGGGCAGAGGGTCTGAGTGGAACCACTGCTGACCTGCAACCCATCAGCAATGATCGYCTCCAGCTTGCAATTCTGCTCCAACAGCGTTTGAGTCTAAGTGTTGACAGCTCGGCATATTCCATCAAGCCGGCCAGCCATTACCTGAATGGCTCCCAACGTTCATGATAGGTCAGGTATCCATCAAGTCCAATGAGCAGAAATTCGGCTATCAATAATCCAAATATGCAAACATCTTCGACATTCTCGACCAACAGTGTAGACACACTGTAAAAATATCTTGTAGGATTTACTTGAGAAAATCCTGTAAACAATTTGCACTAACGTTTGGTAAGTACACTTAAATGCTACAAGTTCATGTAATATTTACTCTCATCATTATCTTGTAAAAGTTACTAAGAATATAGTTAAAGCTTTGTGAATAAATCAGGAAAATTTTACTTAATTTGATAAATTAAATTGTTTTTTGGGGGTCCGKAACAGATTAAGGGCATTTCAATTTGTTTCTATGGGGAACACTGATTTGACATACAAGTAATTTGAGTTAAGAGCTCCATCTCAGAACGAATTAAACTTTTAACTCAAGGCACTACTGTGGTTCAGAAATTTTGATACTTTTTTGTAAAATTTAAAAGAATAATTAAATAAATGTTACTACAACCCAACATCCTTTTTTTCAGTGCAGGCACATTATCATCCGCTCACACCAGGAATCTATAACATGCCCGGTGGCATATGTCCCATCAGGACAAGAAGGCTCTCCTTTGCTCAATCTCGCCGTGGTGTTGAGAGACCAGTTGACCAGATCCATAATTTCCAATTTTGGAAGATATGCAAAACAGGCTCCAAAAGCTGCAAAGCAGGGTAAATAAGAGAAGGTTGTAGAGAGAGGGGAAAAGTTTCCGCCTTCACTGAGAGCAGGAAAATAAATAAATAAAAAAGCAATTATTAGAAATATTTTTTAATCACACGTTGATCAAATTTAAAACTAATGTATCATTTTTTGCAAGAGAAAGTTAAAAAGTTAAAACAAACCTTTCAAGGCTTCAAATGCAAGTGTTCACTTATGAAGTCTGTCAGTGTTCTTGTCATGAGATGCCTGGCCTGGCAGGATTACAGAACACTTGTGCAAAATGGCAAGTCAAGAAAGACATCATCCTTCTTTGATTGTGGGGAACTAACATCAAACAGATCCTAACGTCTTGTTGTGTTCAAGCTCTGTTATCTTTTGCCATGATATCAAAACACCTTTGAAATATCACACTAACACAATTTATTTATTTATTTATTTATTTATTTA
>NW_013952711.1:289536-294052 GCF_001266775.1 Austrofundulus limnaeus | reverse complement strand
TTTCCACTCTCCTTTCCTACCGCAGCAGGCACTTTCATTTCCACAGCCCCACCCCCAGTACTCTGAAGTTCTTTGAGAGATGGACTGTATACAGTATATCTCAGCTTGAGTTGCAAAAGAACCTAGTTGGCATTTGTACTCTCTCTCACTATGGTTGTGCAAAGCACCCCTGCACGTACTGACCTCTTCAGAAGGGATCCATCTGTAAAACAGTAGAAATGATTGGAAGACCTGTCCATCATAGGGAGGTTACTTCAAACTGACCTGTCTTCTATCTCTGTCTTAAAACTTGGCTCAAAATTGTATTTTTGACCATTCTGTCTCTAGGTCCTGCAGTTACTGGAACAGTGTTCTATTCTCRCATCATCATGTAAGGCTGAAAGACCTGCCTGATATGCTTGTTGTTTAGAACTTAAAGGTGATAGCATTAAAATATCATCCCTTACATGTCCATCTATTAACCTCTCCATTCCCTTCAGCAAGAAGAATGTTAAGCCAATGGGTCTGAAAGATTTTGCTTCTTCATATGTTGGTTTGCCAGGTTTGGGCAGCAAGACAACCTTTGCTATCCTATACCCAACTGGTACAAAGCCGTTTACTAGACAAGCAACATATATTCTAGTAATCGTGTCCAGAAGCAATYCTAGTCCTCTTTGGAGAAAACTTTTATTAGTAACTTAGTCAAACATTTCATGAGTTGGCATAAGTTGTCTAAAACATTATRGTGTTGCAAGGGCCTTTAGATTCTCCCACACCAAATGTCTGTAATTTTTTTAACTTATTTTAGAGTTTACTAAGGTTGATTAGCTGTGGTAGCCATCTTGAATAAGGGTGACTTAAAAACATAATTACAGTTAGGTCCATATATTTGGACACTGACACAAATTTTGTCTTTTTAMCTGTTTACTGAAACATATTGAAGTTATAGTTATATAATGTACATGGACATAAAGYTCAGACATTCTGCTTTCATTTGAGGGTATCCACATTAAAATTGGATGAAGGGTTTAGGAGTTTCAGCTCCTTAACATGYGCCACCCTGTTTTTAAAAGGGACCAAAAGTAATTGGACAATTGACTCCAAGGTTATTTCATGGACAGGTGTGGGCAATCCCTTCATTATGTCATTCTCAATTAAGCAGATAAAAGGCCTGGAGTTGATTTGAGGTGTGGTGCTTGAATTTGGAAGGTTTTGCTGTGAAGTAAACATGCAGTCAAAGGAACTCTCCATGCAAGTGAAACAAGCCATCCTTAAGCGGCAAAAACAGAAAAAAWYCATCTGAGAAATTGCTACATTAGGAGTGGCAAAACCYACAGTTTGGTACATTCTGAGAAAGRAAAAAAATCACTAGTGAACTCATCAATACAAAAAGACCTGGGCGCCCACAGAAGACAACAGTGGTGGATGATGGCAGAATAATTTCCATGGTGAAGAGAAAGCCTTCACAACAGCCAACCAAGTGAACAACACTCTCCGGGAGGTAGGCATATCAATAACTGAATCTACCATAAAGAGAAGACTGCATGAAAGTAAATACAGAKGGTTCACTGCACGCTGCAAGCCACTCATAAACATCAAGAATAAAAAGGCTAGACTGGACTTTGCTAAAAAAACATCTAAAAACCAGTTCAGTTCTGGAAGAACATTCTTTGGACAGATGAAACCAAGATCAACCTCTACCAGAATGATGGAAAGAGAAAAGTATGGTGAAGACGTGGTACAGCTCATGCTCCAAAGCTACCACATCATCTGTAAAACACAGCAGAGCAGTGYGATGGCTTGGGCATGCATGGCTGCCAGWGGAACTGGGTCACCAGTGTTTATTGATGATGTGACACAAGGACAGAAKCAGCCRAATGAATTCTGAGATATTCAGAGCCATACTGTGTGCTCAGATCCAGACAAATGCAGCCAAACTGATTGGTTGTCATTTCATACRACATGGACAATGAGCCAAAACATAAAGCCAAAGCAACCCAGGAGTTCATTAAAGCAAAGAAGTGGAATATTCTTGAATGGCCAAGTCAGTCACCTGATCTCAACCCAATTGAGCATGGATTTCACTTGTTAAAGACTAAACTTCAGACAGAAAGGCCCACAAACAAACAGCAACTGAAAACCTCCGCAGTGAAGGCCTGGCAGAGCATTAAAAACGAGGAAACACAGAATCTGGTGATGTCCATGAGTTCAAGACTTCAGGCAGTCATTGCCAATAAAGGGTTTTCAACCAAGTACTAGAAATGAACATTTTATTTACAATTATTTAATCTGTCCAATTACTTTTAAGCCTCTGAAATGAAGGGATTGTGTTTAAAAGATGCTTTAGTTCCTCACATTTTTATGCAATCATTTGAATTGAATCTGAAAGTCTGAACTTCAGCTGCATCTGAATAGTTTTTTTAATTCATTGTGGTAATGTCTAGAACCAAAATTAGAAAAATGTTGTCTCTGTCCAAATATATATGGACCTAACTGTAGTTGTAGCTGTATATCTATTATTTTCTTAGAGTTTCCATAAAATCTGTCAACTGCTTCATGAGATATTGTGCTAAATAATACACAAATGAGCATCATGCACACCGGCAAAGGTACAATTTTTTTGTTTTTCATGGCAGCAGGCAATATTATGRAACGATGGAAAACTCTAACCCATCAGGCTTTTATTATCAAAAAATAGACTGACTTTAATATCTGACACATGTTTACTGAAGTGGCAATAAGGTCATCATTGACGTTGCTGGGAAACAAAAGGATTMAAATAACCTGATTTCCATTAATATTAAATAAGATAAGTGGAGTTTTCAGATTTCAGAATGCTGGAAATATACTGAAAACCGTTTCCTGTGGAATCTATTACTGATCATGGCCTTTTATGAAACAATGTTGCCAAAGCTTCCATAACACTTGTGATTCAGAGATTGTTGCAATAATTGTCTCACGATATTCAAGCTGCAGACAGTCTCTGTGTTTCATCACAGTCTTTTTTTAGAGACGCAGGCAGCGTGGCTCTGAGGGGTTTGTTTACCCTCTTCTGTTTAAACAGAATCATCACAAAAACAACTGAAGGGACCACCATGAAGTTTTGCAAACACATCAGTAATACCAATAGGACMTAAAGTACCACTGTTCTCAGTCTTTGCAGCAATTTAGTTTGGCCAATGTTAGGTTAACTGAGTACTATTTTGTGTTTTTCCCTCAAGGTTAAAATTCTTGTTCAAACTGATTTGACATTAAAAAGACGTAGAAAATGATGGAGATGATAAGTATCCCCAAAGAATTAAGTGCTCTGGTGACTCCCTGCTTTACTCCAGCACCATTAGTTGCTGGCATTTTTCATTTTTGACTTAATGAGTGATTTTGACAAACTGGCTTAATGGAAAATATGAGCACTGGGTCTTTAGAAGATAAATTTGATCAATTTTTGCTCGAAAAGTCATCAATAAAAAGAATTCCCAGTGATTCAAACATTTTGATTAAATACTTTGATCAAATTTCTGATGTAAATTTACAAAATATCATCACAGTCAAAACATTGAGTTTTTGTCAAAAAATGGCCAACCTCTTCTCTTGCTTGATGCAACAAGTAATATTACTGATCATCTTTGTCATCAAGAAACTGGCTGAGATTGAAAACATATAGTTTGCTTTAAATACATCTTAAGTGAAGTACAATACTGTTTAATTTAATTTAATTTTATTTTATTTAATTTGATTTGACAACTGGCTCCAAACGCTGCCCTGCTTGTGAAATCTACAAAGCATGTTAAGCATATTGTTCACACATACACAGTGACATATTGTTCTGAAACAGTTTTTATTTGCATAAAATGTAAGTTGTTAAAAATTGTACAAAGAAATTTAACAACTTTTAAAAAGGTCRTATTCACTAATTATGGAAGTAATAAAGCATAAAATAACTGGTAATTCACATAATTAGGTATAGTGCTGCCACAGTTTGACTATGTGGTCCCAGTCTTGCATCTCTGAGTAGAACACTTTTGTTGAAAGCTAGCATTTGTTAGCACATAATATTAGAAAAGCAATTGGTAACTGTATATAGAAATCAACTCACAAAGCTGTAAGTTACAAATTTTCCCAGAGAAGGCAAAAAAGAATGTGGTATGGCTGGTAGAGCTGTTTCCTCCCCCAAGGAAAGGTTGCTGAATCGAATCCCAGCTGAGGACCTTTCTGGATACAGTTTGATTGTTCTCTCTGTACATGCATGGAGTTTCTCCAGTTTCCTCCCACAGATGGAAAACATGATTAAGGAGTGGTGGCGCGTGGTGGAGTTTAAAGGGGAGCCTGTGATTGGAAGACTGCTGKTTCAAATCCCCTGACATACCAGCCCCACTTTGGGCCCTTGAGCAAGGCCCTTAACCCCTCAGCTGCTCCCCGGGTGCCTCAAAAATGGCATTCCACAGCTCTGTGTGCTCACATCTATCTATCTATCTATCTATCTATCTATCTATCTATCTATCTATCTATCTATCTATCTATCTATCTATCTATCTATCTA
>NW_013952711.1:288069-289357 GCF_001266775.1 Austrofundulus limnaeus | reverse complement strand
ATCCATCCATCCATCCATCCATCCATCCATCCATCCATCCATCCATCCATCCATCCATCCATCATCTTTAAAATGTCCCTGAGTGAGAGCATGAATGGTTGTTTGTCTTCACATGGCCCTGATAATGGATGGATGGAAGACAAAAAAGAAATGTCAGACTATTTGCTATGAAACCAGTCTGCAGAAAAAAAGTAAAAAAAATCCTTGAAATATTGTACATATCACCTACCATTGCCTTTAACATTCTATGATGAGTCAAACTGACACATTAGAAGATGCCTTGACAAAACTCTGTGTTGTGAATGACTCACAGCTCCTACCATTTACATTTTTGTCTCAATAGCTGTGAAGTTACAGACATTCTTGTGCTTGATGAACTTGATTAGCTGCAACAGCCATCTTGAGTCAGGTTGACTCCAAAAAGGTAATTACTTGTAGATTCAAGTCCAGTGACTGTTTTCTAGGAGTTTCATTAAAATCCATTTACTGGCTCATGAGATATTTTGCCAACAGACAAACAGGATTCACTTTGACAGTTAATGGCAATGTTTTAAACAAATATACTGTATTCAACAAATTTTTATCATTTGTTAGCATATTATGCTGGTGTAAATTCTAAGATATTCAGGACATGATTATTGTTGGTTTTCTGTTAGCCGCTTTTCTTCAGGGATCACCACAGCATGTAAACTCACAAAGGATATGAAAATTGTTTTATGTCAGATATAATTCTTGACACAACTTGGGTTGAACCCACAACTTCAGGACTACAAAATTTGGGTACTGATCTACTGACAATGATAATTCATGATAGCCTAATCCTAGCAAGTAGTTTTTGTTTTCAATTAAAGGTGGTATTTAGGTTCTTATATTTAAATGAAAAAGAAAAAAATTGTATAGGTCTTCTGGACGGGTTCTTCTCTAATGAAATGTTTTGTCTCTTCTCCAAGAGACTTCTTCAGTCTGAGAGTTTCAGGCAAAATTATATATTTGTTGAATTTTGCCTGAAACACTCAGACTGAAGAAGTCTCTTGGAGGAGAGACGAAACGTTTCATTAAAGAAGAACCCGTCCAGAAGACCTATACAATTTTTTTCATTTTGATTTTTTACCTGGATTACTGAGATGCATCAGGACATAGTTGCTGAGAAGTTGATTGGGCCAAAAATGATTATTGAGTAGACAACAAATAATCATTTAAATTGTAATAATGCAAAATGTTAGCTTTGGAAGACATTTTTAGTGCCTGTGTGCCATCATCCAAAAATTTTAGTGTATATATATATATA
>NW_013952711.1:282333-288059 GCF_001266775.1 Austrofundulus limnaeus | reverse complement strand
AAATTATATATTTGTTGAATTTTGCCTGAAACACTCAGACTGAAGAAGTCTCTTGGAGGAGAGACGAAACGTTTCATTAAAGAAGAACCCGTCCAGAAGACCTATACAATTTTTTTCTTTTTGATTTTTTTTACCTGGATTACTGAGATGCATCAGGATATATTTAAATGGAACAGATAAAATAGTCCAGCAGACTTTGATTCATTTAGCTTTGTGTGTTGGCATTTGTTCCTAAAACAGTCACTGCATAGTTTTGCTGATGCAGAAATGCGTGTGGATAAATGTTATCAATTGGTATAGCAGGTTTTCTGTTTAACTGCTGCTAGTTCTGGTTTTGTCACCCAGTTGCAATTTTCCACCAAAATAAAACAGAAAACATCCAAACAGTTTGCTCAATTTTCCTTCAAGGCCAGATTGTTAAACTACTTTTTAGAAAGCAAATGTGTTTTATAGCAGRGGGGCAATTAAAAAGCTGCTTGCACAACATGGGAGGGTCATTAAATAATTGTTCCAATATGGGTTTCAACACCTGCAGTCTCAACAGGAATGCACTCTGTTGTACACTAAAAACTGGTATTTGAGATTTAAGCTGTCAACATAATCCTTGATTTGTTTGATCTCCACCTTGGTTGGAAAAACTGAATTGTAGTTAGTGGAAGAAAAAAAGCTGTCATGTCACTCAAAGTGATCATGTGAGATGGTGAAATAAAAAAAAAAAAACAAAGTCCTTAGTACAAAGTAAAAATTCAGGAAAAAGGACACCTTAAAATACTTTTTCTTTCYCCAATAAATGATAAAGAAGCACTCCTCTGGCCTTGATTTTACACGTGTCAGAGACAAGTTCAATTTCTGCGTGGCCTATTCCTTTTATGTTGACAGATCTGCGACACGTGGACATGGATATAAGTATGTCTGTCGAAACATCACAGCCAAAGACTTCCTTGTGAAATATGAAGCTGTCAACCATCTCCAAATATAACACCATGAGACAAAGTATTTTAACTGGTATTTTTATAGAGGGGCTTGTAAAGGGATCTAGATGTGCCAGTCCCTGGGGGTCAGGAGTTAAGCCATAACATTTTCAGGAGTTTTCAACTAAAAATGTATTTTTTTCCCACTGCAGTTGGTTAGAAAACAAAGATAGCATAACTCTTAAAGTATCAGGAAATTAGATGAGAAATCTGGAAGGTTCAGTGATGAATGGTTAAGTCACTAAATAATGTTGAAGTCATAAAATTGAAATTTGGCTAGTTTAAGTTGAGGACTCTTTGGAAGGTATGCTGGAGAAGTGCATGATGATGACGTTGGGGTATTTCAACTATGCACGTCAACACAGCAACAGGATGGAGGTCATCGCTCATCCAGTCTTCCTAAAGTCCCGCCTTCCCTGCCCTCCTCGCTTTCTCTGTTCCTCTCAATGTTTTCTCCTTTTCCTGCCTATTTTTTGCCATCTCTCATCCAAATCTTTCCCCATTTGCCTCCTAATAGGACACACATTGTGATCATACAGGATGATGATGGAAGGAGACAAAGAATAATAAAGCAACAAGCAATGTAACAACAAAAAAAGTCCATGAAAAACCTTGAGAAAACAGACAGGGCTTCCAGCAGATTTACACAATTTAGGCTATAAAGGTGGATGGCTGCAGCTTTGACAAAGAGTTATTATCGGTTTAGGTTTAGTTGGATGACCCCCTACTGAACTGTGAAAGAGCACAGGAGACAGAGCAGAAAGGCAGACCCAGGGTTGGGGGTGGCAGAATGAATAATAGAAAAGGAGGGTTGAGGTAAACAGAAATGGAGGACAGAGAAGACAGATAGGAGAGAAAAACGGCATGATAACAAAAAGTGCCGYAGAAGACAAAGCTTAGCCAGGTTTACCTTGGAAACACCAGTACAGTGAACTATGAAGGGTGTGATCTGAGCTGGAGTGCATCACAATCTTCAGACATGGATAAAACAGGGGAGGGAGGTACAGGGGAGGGTGTCCCACACACACAGCAACCAACACAGTCCTCACACACCACATGGGGATAGATATAAAAGGACTCTCAAGGCAAAAGAGTGATCAGTGTCTGAGTGCTGTCTTGCTATTCCCTACTGTTATATCAGAGTGAGCTTGTGATAAAAACACTTAAAACTAACAGATAGAAATATTTCAAAGGAAATATAAGTAAGTACGCTTGACTGGATGCAAGAAGTTGATGAAGTTCTGAAGATCCAAACTTTTGATTGTATTTTTTGAGCTGATCTGTTTATTTTACTACACCTAAGAACTTTTCCTTTCCAAGAGGTAAAGCTATTTGCAAGTACTTTTGAGATTTTTTTTTACCCTCAAACTGCAACCAACACTGATGGACACTCTCTAGAAGTGAATCTGCAGTAAAATGGAAGCATCATTTTTGCTCGATATGGACATCAATCAGACACATGTGGAGGAGCATTTTTACTATGAGGACAGTATAGATGGTTTTGGCATCACAATGGCCATTCTCTACCTAGTTGTCTGTGTTGTGGGGCTGGCTGGAAATTCTCTTGTCATCATCACTATTTTGAAATTGGATAAAATGTCATCTTCCACAACGGTCTACATTTTTAATCTGGCTCTGGCTGATGGACTATTCATGGTTGGTCTCCCCTTTATAGCAAGCCAGAACTTTCAGAACCAATGGGTGTTTGGCGACACTGCATGCAAAGTGGTCATGGTCCTAGATGGCATTAACCAATTCACCAGTGTCTACTGCCTGACGGTGATGAGCATCGATCGCTGCATGGCACTGGGAGAGCCACTCCGCTTCGCTCACTGGAGAACGCCACGCCGTGCCAAGATTGTTTCTGCCATCTTGTGGCTCATTTCCCTTCTAACTATTCTCCCCATGGCGCTTCACTTCTCAGCAAATCACGGCATGTGTGGTCCAGACTTGGTTTCAGAGGCCTGGTGGCTTGGAGTTCTTTCTTACACCTTCATCATGGGCTTCGCCTTACCATTTATTATCATAACTGTCTCCTRCAGTGCAATGCTCATCACACTTCATTCCCAGCGGCTCAGATCCTTGGTGCCAAACCATGAGGGTCACAGTGTGGAACAACAAGTCACCAAAATGGTTGTAGCAGTAGWGGTTGTGTTTGCAATGTGCTGGCTGCCTTTTTACATCATGAACTTTTGTTCTCTGTATCAACATAGCCTAGCCTTCCCTGTTTTTGCCAGGGCTTTTGAATTTGTGGTCTTGCTKTCGTACTCCTGGAGCTGCGCTAACCCTATCCTCTACGCCTGCCTCTCGGACACCTTCAGGAAACATTTTTGTACACTGCTTTGCCCCGTCGCCAAGGCGTCTACAATCATGCAGTGCAATACTGAGCGGTATGACCTAAATGAAACAAGTGTAAGGGATGTCACTGTTCTAGCATAAGTCCTGACATGTAATTTTATTTCATATCCTATTATGCACTGCATGATCATTTTTAACATTGTAAAGTACATTTACTCATTTGATGCATCTTGACTTAATGAATCAATAATCGGGATGTTTTTGTTGTCTACTCTACTTGGAATGTATTCAGTAAACATGGTTTGTCTCAAGAACAAGTTTTGTTAGTTTAATCAATCCAATATAGTGCCTTTAGTTTGACTATGTAAGCCATAAATTCATTAYATCACTGTGTTTAAGTGTTTGCAGAGATGGACTTTTCTGCACATCTTGGATGATAGCACATTTTAGAATGTCTGTCCAGACTGTGAATATTTCTGTGAAACTGAAGAGTTTTTATGTACATCTAGAGAGAAGAAATTTGTTTTATTTCATGTGAAACAGATTTATTTTGATGATTTGTATAGTATATCATATGTATTGTATAAAACTCCCTCCTTTGTGTCAGTCTCATTTGACTTTTAAGTGTTGATTTTTTTTGCTCTTCTACATCTGGTGTTATGTGGCTTTTCAGCAGGGTTGAGAAAAATGTAACACAAGTGCAGACAGGTGGAATGTAAACAGAATAAAAGTGGTCATTCAGACACACATAAACACATATGTGCCTGGAAAATAACATCACTGCAACTCCCACAGCTGGATCATATTCCAGTTGTTAAGAGCTTACAGTAGGAGGGCAGGAGATGAGTGTGTTTTTGTGACCAAGTGTGTGCTTTTGTAATTTAGGCACAGGGAGTTTTRTGATGAAACCCATGGGTCGTCGCTTTGTTATGGTGTTCTGTGTGATTAAATGGAATTTTAATTATGTTCATCTGGTCCTTGTTTAAATTATCCATTACAAATTGCAACATGTAAAAAAGCCTTGTGTTACACATCATCACTTAAAGCGTTTTATTGTTTTATAAAAATGTATACAATATGATTTAAATGTTAGAAAGCAATTGACCAGGATTAATATTCTTGTATTGTTCACAGCGTTATAGGGTTAATCAAAAATCACAGGACTAGCTTTTATTTTTATTTAATTTCCTTTTTACTTCAAAAATAAAAGGGAAAATTACATATATGAAAACTTTGGCTAGTAATAGGTGAGTCCAATTTTTAAGGTTGTGTACAGAACATGGGTGTCGTCTTGAAATCCGCCAGGGCAAGTACATCACCCATTACGTGCTGAAGTAGTCATTTCCCCTTTTACTTCTAAAAGAAAAGGTGTCCTGTAACTTCTGACTCATGTATTTCAGTTAAACACAGCATTTTGTTGTATTCATTATAGATTTTTTTCTAATTGTGGACAGATTAAAAGTTTAGGAAATTATTTATTCATTTAATATGTTTATACGTATATTAACATGCCAAATGCAGAATCCATTTTGATTCTGCAAAGAGGTAAATCAATCAAAAAAGTTAAAGAAAAATCTGCTCTAAGCAGATTTGATGTAAAAGTTCAAAAAGTTGAAGTTGACACAAAATTAATGTTGAACCATAATGAAATACAAAAGGTTTTAATTTTACAACATATATTGGAGTGTATAGTAAAGTAAATTTGCAGTGTTATCCTAAAACATATAAAATTAATAAAAATATTTGTGTTCTGGGAGGGAAAAACAGATCACCACAATGTCAGCAATGTCTAAATCTAGTGACAGCCCTTAGCCAACCACAAGTACTTCTAACAAAGTACTTTTCTGATTAAAGAAAAAGCAAAAATAAATAAATAAATATATAAATAAATAAATTAATAAATAAATAAAATGGAAATTTGCAAAACGTTCAAAAGGTTTTGCTTATGTTTGTAATGTTTGTCTCATATTTTTGATTTTTGTTGCAGTCAGTGGAGGATTGGACCCAAAACGCAGGCAGGCATGAGGAGCTCAGAGAAATAACTAAAAATACTTTAGTTACATAACAAAAAGACTGACGTGGCAGCAACACTTATAACAAACCAAGAAGCACAGGGAGAATCATYACAAGGCACATGTAGGTGAAACCATCAGAAGCACATCGTAAACCAGACAATAATATACTGTTGAGTTGGAGGTGGAAGGAGACTGAATATCAAAAGCCAGACTGGTGAGGTGTGGGAGGCACCTGAACTGATCACTGAACAGGTGAGAGTGGCAGGTTGACTAAGACAAAACACTGAGGTGCTGACTGGGTGTGAGTGAGAGATGACACAAGGAGTACAGGGAGGAAACAAAGGACAGTTCATCTTAAAGCTGACAGATTGATCAGGATCTGAACTCAGGGAAGCTAATGCAAAAGAACAACTGATCAGAGAAAAACACAAAATATCTATAA
>NW_013952711.1:279667-281386 GCF_001266775.1 Austrofundulus limnaeus | reverse complement strand
CAGAAGTCCAGTTGCTTTGTCTGTGTTCTGTCCATGTCCTGGATGGCTGAGAATCTGCAAAACAGATGATGCTAAGTTAGTGTCAGGCCGTGTCGATGTTAACACGATAGCATTGATATTAAGTTTATTTTACCTTCAGCTCGTCGCTTTCCTCCAGTATTAAAATGCTGAGCTGGAGAATTTTTCAAGAGGTAAGATTAAATATATTAGACCTTAAAACATGTCAGATAATAATTTAATCATTTTTGATTGCACAAAAACATCAGAATCACACACACCAACACATGTAGCATGTGTGATTACTTTCTCAAACAAAGCCCATTCTACGTGGCATCTCTTTTTTTTTATAACGGGTCACCTCTGAACTGTTAACAATTCATACTGAAGCCTGAAGGAGGTCACATTTTAATGGTAATATGAAACAACACACAAAAAAGATCTGCGACCTGCAGTGTCAACATGAGCCTTACATTAGTTTCCCTATTTCCTGATTCACCCCACACACACCCTCAAAATCTCTAAGGAAGGCGGCCCCAATGTGAAAACCTCTAATAAGCAACAACAAATGCTGCAGTTTAAAATAATTTACTCCAGTAGTTTTCCTGATGTAATTATTTGTAATTCTAAAATGGGAGACTGCAATCAATGTCTATTTTTTGCAGCAGCTATTCATTCATAGTTTTATTTACAAATAATTTACAGTCAAAACCATAATTCTCTGATGCTCTCCCTATGACAGACAGTGTAAACTGACTGTCTTGTCATGGGTGCCTGTTTGGACATTTTCCCCAGAGGCATCTTGTGAGCTGGAATGACTCCTTAAATGTCAAGTCTTTAAAGAGCATATAAATCCCTGCCAAATGTTTAAGATGGCTGAAGTGTCAATGGCATTAAAAGAAATGGACAGTGATGTGTGATGGTCATGCACAATGGCAGCTCAGTTCCAAGAAAAAGAAAGTTTTGGTTGTCATTTATTTCATAATGATGTTGAGTCAGTGTCATAAACAGGTCAGCTTGGCCACAACATATGAAAATTTAGGGTACTTTTTTTTTTGAAATTCTAATGTGTTTGCACAGGTTTCCAGAATGTATTTTGCAGCTAAGTATTGCTCATTTTGATGAACTTATTTTTTTCTTTTAGGTTTCCCTTTCTTATAAAAAAGTACCATCACAATCCTTGAATTTAGTGAGTCGTACCGATTCCAGCCTGCAGTAAAACGGCTCAAGAAGAGGCAGGAGGTCACTGATTGCTGATTTATGTTGTCTCTAAACCAAGGGTGGGCAATCCTGGTCCTCCAGGGCCGCAATCCTGCATGTTTTACATATTTCCCTGCTCCAACACACCTGATTCAGTCACTGAATTACCTCTTCCAAGTTCTGCTGTACGGAGGACCAAAACTGACATAATTAGAATTAAAAGCAGAAACATTTAAATGAACCACTAAATAAATAAATACGTTTTAAATGCATGAAATAAATTAAAAAAGAACTTTACCTCAAGTTTTATAATTTAATTTACCTTCATATTTATTTTTCCAACACACCTGATTCAGTCACTGAATTACCTCTTCCAAGTTCTGCTGTACGGAGGACCAAAACTGACATAATTAGAATTAAAAGCAGAAACATATAAATGAACCACTAAATAAATAAATATGTTTAAATGCACCAAATCAATTAAAAAAGAACTTAACCTCAAGTTTTATCATTTAATTCACC
>NW_013952711.1:274603-277427 GCF_001266775.1 Austrofundulus limnaeus | reverse complement strand
AACCTGGAAAAATAAATATGAAAGTCAATTAAAATATAAAACAGGAGATAAAGTTCTCTATTTGGTGCCTTTAAGTGTATTTATTTAAAAGTTCATTTATATAATTCTGCTTTTATTTCTAATTATGTCAGTTTTGGTCCTCCATACTGCAGAAGCCTGTTAATCATTCATTCAAATCAGGT
Organism: Austrofundulus limnaeus; assembly: GCF_001266775.1. Classification (NCBI taxonomy): domain Eukaryota; kingdom Metazoa; phylum Chordata; class Actinopteri; order Cyprinodontiformes; family Rivulidae; genus Austrofundulus; species Austrofundulus limnaeus. The sequence continues at coordinate 277,245 of NW_013952711.1, read as the reverse complement.
GTGTTGGAGCAGAGAAACAAGTAAAACATGAGGGCTGTGGCCCTCCAGGACCAGGATTGCCCACCCATGCTCTAAACAATAGTTAGCTGAAGTGTTGGAAATCAGAAAGGGTACAAACAAGAAATAAAAGGGTAAAAGATTTGAGTGGAGGGATGTCTATGTATCTTGTTCATGAGTGAAAGTATGAAGTATGTATCAGTGGATTGGRGCTTTCTTCTCAGGAATTAAAGGGTTATATTGCTCAGTTGTGGCAAAGAAAAATCTGAGCCGAAAGGCAAAGCTCTCAATTTACTTATATCTCTACATTCCCATCATTACCTATGGTCATGAGAAATGGATCATGACCTGAAAGAATGAGATCCCGAACACAAGCTGCTGAAATGAGCTTCCTCCGTAGGGTGTCTGTGCTCAGCCTTAGAGACAAGGTGAGGAGTTCGGGAGTAAATCTGCTTCTCATAGAAAGAAGATTTGTGCATCCTTTTAGGATGCCTCCTGAGCGCCTCCCTTTAGAGGAGTTCCGAGCATGTACCACTGGCAGGTGGCCCTGGAAAAGACTCAGAATTCTCTGGAGGGATTATGTATCCTATCTAGCCTGGGAATGCCTTGAGGTCCCCTAAGATGAGCTGGAACGTGTTGCTGTGGATAGGGATGCCTGGGTTTCTCTCATGGACCTGACTACAGATATGGCAGCTCCATTTACAACATCGCTTGTCTAATACATCCACTGTCCTGCCTCTGCACATGTCGAAACCATCTCAGCTTCTCTAATTTAGGCTATGTTCTCACTGCAAATCTTAATGCTCAGTTCTAACTTTTGCTCAATTTGTTTTGCATGGACTTTTTCATTATATTCTGCATCCTTTTTGAATTCTCCTCATCATTGGGGCAAACTGCATGCACAGAAGATGACATAACTTCACAATCAGCTTTTTTTAAATTGTTCATCATTATGCTTGCTCTGTTTTTATTGTTTTTCAGTGTTTGTTTCTCTGTGACGCACTTTGTGATGTTTGTTTCTGTAAAAGCGGTGGCGGGCCATGCATTTTACACCTAGGCCTTCAATTGGGAGAGAACGGACCTGCCGGACGCAGAGAAGCAAGGGCGGGGCGGGGGTGCACTGCTGACTGCGGAGTCTGCAGCGGCAGAAAGAGCAGGGAGGGAGAGGCTGCGAGCTCTGAACTTAATAAGTTTATAATAAAAAAATCTATGACAGCCCTGTAGGATGCAAAACAGGGGAAACCTGTCTAATTTACAAACAATCTGTACAACTTGACACAAAGCCATGGCCACAAAAACCACCAATAATATGCTGTTGCACCACAGACAGGTGTCTCAGCTGACCCACAGACAGGTGTCTCATGAAGTCAGAATGAAAGTCATCAATGAAGCGACACATTTAACAAGTTTTCTCAACTGCAGCCACAGCTACATTAACAACAGCATCAATACGGTTATATAATAAGCTGATAACTAAATAAAACATTTAAACATATATTTTACTCACTGAAACTTTTTATTATCCATTTAAAAACTCCATCCTCCTCTTATTCCTCAAGAAAACACCGGCTCCTCTGTCATACAGGTCCTCCCGTTTCCGTTTCAGCAATAAGTCCTTTCCTATCACCACCATGAAGCTACAACTGAAAGTCCAGTCTGTTCTGTATTTTTGTTCTAAGTTTTAATTTCCTGTAGTTCTGAGAATGTCTGCTCAGCATTTAGCTTGTAAGACGCTACAGAAATCTAGTTTCCCGGTTCGGACTCCTGCTCTCCGATCAGCCAATCAAACAATGAGAAAATGTTGATGCTGTCTGCAGCCAGCTCACAGGCTCTGGTGTCTTCACCTCAGCACCTGATTGGTCAAAGCAACAGTATTGCTGCCATGTTTTTCACCCTCCTTGTGCCTTCGCTGCTTGTTCTGAAGGCCTGAGGCAGATTTATGGACCATAGCAACAGATGATGATCAAAATATGATTGGATAAAACCTCTAAAATAATACAAGCTGCTGGAAGCTGCACAGCMARGAGAAAAACTATGAAACAAAGAGAACAGATGTTTCAAAAATAATTTTATCCTAAAAAWAATAATATTAATAACCATTATAATAAATATAAAAAATTCTATAATGTAGTGATTCTGATTGTGTTTAGGCCAGCAGAGAAGGCTTTGCTGGCCCTGACGGCATACCACTGTGTAAAAGGTACTATAGAAATAAAGTTTACTTACTTGAAGCTTTACTGTTGCACTTRTCTCCTCATTTACACACATGGGGCCTCATGCAAGAACATGTTCGTATTYTTATCCTAAATTTCTCTTACTTTTGTTCATACAAAGGGTTCGTACGAACATGTCACGTCAGATTCAACAAACACTTCTATCTTCAGGAAACGTGCGTAAATGAGCTGCGTAAATTTCCACCTGTTCTACCCAGCTGCTCGTGCATGCGAGAGGAGATTAGCATAATTACCACCCCAAATACACCATATACAGTAAGGCTATGATTCCTGCCTCAGATATCAGGAAGTGTCCATTCATTCATGAAAAATGGCAGCGAAAACTTAAAAGAAAAACTTTACGAGATTGAAGTCCGTCTGTCAGAGATCCAGACAAGAAAATCTCTCATTTTTAGCAGCTCAGCTGTGGGA
>NW_013952711.1:268738-271465 GCF_001266775.1 Austrofundulus limnaeus | reverse complement strand
TAATTTTGCCAATTATTGCACACTTTCTGTAAATCATATAAACTWCATTTCACTTCTCAAATATCACTGTGTTTGTCCCCTATATGATATATTTAACTGATATTTTTATCTAAACAGTCAATGATTTATAAAGATAAATCAGGAAAATTAACAAGGGTGCCCAAACTTTTTCATATGACTGTAATTTTTGTGTTAAGTTCAGATGCTCACGACATTCCATCAAGCAAAACATTCTGCCTCTTAATTTTATCACTGCTGTTTTAGTGACATGATAGTCCATGGTTTAATAAAATGTGCCAAATGGTGCAGAGAGTGACCTTTGATTGGGRCTATCAAAGGCAACTTTAACTGTTAGGCCTGAAGCATGTGCATGTTTGTGTGAACATTGTGTGTTTGGGTGTTAATTAAAATACTGCCTGGCAGCAGTTATTTCCAGTGGTCCCTTTAACTCTGACTGATCCAGCCTTCAACCTCGATGTGTGATTAAGACCAAATGCAAACTGCCAGAAAGGTTTCACATTAAAGGTTACTGATGAGACCCTCGAGAGTGTGTTTGTGTGTATTTGTCTTTGATGTGATTAAAGGTTTAGATCAATAATGGTCAGTGAGGCGATTTACTACATACCCCACGTGCTGATAGACATTCTTTAGTACTTTTAGATGGTGTTTGATCATTTCCTCCTTATATTCCTTTCTGCTCAGTCTCCCCCACCCATCTTTTGCTTTATTAGCACCTCAATTACTTTTCCAACTATAGATTTATCGATTATTTCTTTTCAATTGTGCAGCGAGACTGATAACTGGCAAAAAAAAAAATAATTCAAGGTACTCTTGGAACAGAGAAGCAGTGTTGACAAGATACAAGATGAAAAACTAGCAGATCTAATTGTGGAGTACTGACAGCTTTGTGTTTGGAATTGAGAAACTAATTTAAGAAATAATCTGAGATTTGTTTGCAAATTGTTTTCCATRAACTCTTGATGTTATGTGATTTATAGAGGATCTAAAAGTCTAGAGTATTTTTTCTAACACTATCTTATCAATAAATCAACCAGACTCCACAGCTGAAATTAAGTTATTAAAAGATAGTTGTGCAACATTTAAAACTTTAACTTCTTCAGTCAGGACTCTCTGAGAAAGCAATGACAAGCTTCTCAGACTACTTCAATAATAGGACTTAATGCATTAAATATGATAGTGTATAAGTCAGCCAAAAGGAGACGAAAAAGTATTTGAGTCTCTTTTTATTAAAGATGAACTTGGATGAAAAAAAAAAAACAACCACTAAGGTTTTGTCCATTCAAAAACAGTAAGTAACTCCTCATTAGGAAACCAGCTTTTTCCTGTGAGTTAACATTCATAATGAGCATACATTCTGGTGTGAAAACAAATGTAAACGTACTGTTAAGTTTTGACTAGGAGAAGAACCCAAATCCGTACGGAGGTAAGAGTTTTAGTAAGAAAAATGTTTATTTTAACAAAAATAAACAAAAAGCTGTCAAGGCAGCAAAAACTAAATAACAATGACAACAANGAAGTAACTTTACAGCAACAAAATCAACAAAACACAAATTCCCATTACTTACAGTCATATGAAAAAGTTTGGGCACCCTTGTTAATTTTCCAGATTTACCATTATAAATCATTGATTGTTTGGATTTTAAAAAATATCAGTTAAATGTATCATATAGGGGGAAAACAGTGATATTTGAGAAATGAAATGAAGTTGATTTGATTTACAGAAAGTGTGCAATAACTGGTTAAACAAAATTAGGCAGGTGCATAAATTTGGGCACCAAAAAACCCTTAACTCAATATTTAGTAGCTCCTCCTTTCACAGAAATAACATTCTATGAACACTTCCTATAGCTTCTAATGAGAGTCTGGATTGTGGCTGAAGGTATTTTAGACCATTTATCTTTACAAAACACCTCTAGTTCATTCAGGTTTGATGGTTTCTGAGAATGGACAGCTATCTTTAAGTGACACCACAGATTTTCAATAACATTCAGGTCTGGGGACTGAGATGGCCATTTGAGAACGTTGTACTTGTTCCTCTGCATGAATGCCTTAGTAGGTATTGAGCAGTGTTTAGGGTCGTTGTCTTGTTGGAAGATCCAGTCCTGGCTTCAGCAGCTTCAGCTTCGTCACTGATTCCTGGACATTGGTCTCCAGAATCTGCTGATACTGGTTGGGATCCATGCGTCCCTCAACTGTAACAAGATTCCCAGTCCATGTACTGGCCGCACAGCCCCACAGCATGATGGAACCACCAACAAATTTCATTGTAGGTAGCAGGTGTTTTTCTTGGAATGCTGTGTTCTTTTTCCTCCATGCATAACGGCCCTTATTCTACCCAAATAACTCTATTTTAGTTTCATCAGTCCACAGCACCTTATTCCTAAATGGAGCTGGCTTGTCCAAATGTGCTTTAGCATACCTCAAGCAGCTCTGTTTGTGATGTGGGCGGAGAAAAGGCTTCCTCTGCATCACTCTACCATACAGCTTCTCCTTGTTTAAAGTGCTGAATAGTTGAACAATGCACAGTGGCTCCATCAGCAGCAAGATGATGTTGTAGGTCTTTGGTGCTGGTCTGTGGGTTGACTCTGACTGTTCTCAACATCCTTTGCTTCTGTTTTTTGGAGATTTGTCTTGGCCTGCCACTTCATTCCTTGACTTGAACTATACCTGCGGTCTTCCATTTTCTCACAATGTTTCTCACAGTGG
>NW_013952711.1:265648-267407 GCF_001266775.1 Austrofundulus limnaeus | reverse complement strand
GTTTGGAGGTCAAATGGCACTGCACATCAGCCCAAAAACACCATACCAACAGTGATGTTAAGTTTTGACTAGGAGAAGAACCCAAATCCGGACGGAGGTAAGAGTTTTAGTAAGAAAAATGTTTATTTTAACAAAAATAAACAAAAAGCTGTCAAGGCAGCAAAAACTAAATAACAATGACAACAAGGGAGAAACATAACATTTGGGTAAACCAAACAATGAGCCAGTCAGGGTGTGGAGTAAAAGACCAGTATACAGTATATACAAACAGAGGGAATGAGGAAATGATGAACACCTGGTGGCAGGATTGATTGGAGATGACAACAGGTGAGGATGATTAAACAGCAGGAACCAGATTGAGGGGAATGTGTGATAACAATGAGGGAACACAAGAGGGAGATAACACAGACTGACAAAACACACATCCTCACATGTACATATAAGTGTTCATCACAATAGTTTAAGTTGCTGTACATAAAGGGGTGCCACAGGGTCCTGTATTGTGTTCCCTCTTATTCATGATCTGGGCATAAATGTGTCTGATGCTGATTGGTATTTTTATGCTGATTATACATCTTTACTGCTGTGAATTAACTCTTGTTCAGGTTGCTGAGTCACTTTAAAAAGCCTTTGATTCTGTCCAACAATCTTTAGTTCAAACACAAATTAAAAAATTTAATATTTAACTTGCTAGCTAAATATTTAAGTTGCTAGCTAAATATTTAGGTAACTAGCTAAATATTTAAGTTAAATTTTTAGGTGTCTAGCTAAATATTTAACTTGCTAGCTAAATATTTAAGTTTCAAGGTAAATATTTAGGTAGCTAGCTAAATATTTAACTTGCTAGCTAAATATTTAAGTTGCAACCTAAATATTGAGGTAGCTAGCTAAATATTTAAGTCACAAGTTAAATATTTAGTTAGCTACCTTAAATCGCAGTTCTGCACGGCCGTGTCATTTCATTCTCTCACTCCAGATCCATCCCCCGTGTCCTAGTGCCAATCCGGCGTCTCCAGGTCATCTTTCAACCGTAGCCCTGCCAAATCCTCAAGGTTCAATCATTGGCTTCGTAAGTACCATCTCTCTAGCATTGCAGTCAACGCTCCATCMTTCGTCCTCATCATTTCATTTTCCAATTGGTTCTGGCATTCTCCGTAGCTGTCTCATTCCCAGCTTTCACTCACATTCTCAAGTAGTAGTCGTTGATTCATCAGTTAACATTTTGCGTCCTTAATRSCTGGCCTTCATCTGCCAGCACTCACATTTTCAAGTAGTCGACGTTAATTCATCAGCTCACATTTTCCGTCCTTAATAGCTGGCCTTCATCTACCAGCTTTACTCACTTTCTCAAGTAGTTGACCTTAATTCATCAGCTCACATTTTTTTGCATCCTTCGTAGCTGTTCTTCATCCACCCATTTCACTCACATTTTCAGTAGTCGATATTAATTTATCAGCTCACATTTTGCATCCTAATAGCTGGCCTTTATCTACCAGCTTCACTCTCATTCTCAAGTAGCGCAGCGCTGTGTCTTCTGAATAAATGAAAATGATTTAACACAGTTGTTTATACATTTAGCAGCTCTTTTTATTCCACAGCTGACCTGCTAAAAATGACAGATTTTCTTTTCTGGATCTCTGACAGACGGACTTCAATCTCTGAACTCGTAAAGTTTTTATTTTTTTTTTTTTAGTTTTCGCTGTCATTTTCATGAATGGACACTTCCTGATATCTGAGGCAGGAAACACAGCCTTATATG
>NW_013952711.1:254416-265512 GCF_001266775.1 Austrofundulus limnaeus | reverse complement strand
GTACGAACAAAAGTAAGAGAAATTTAGGAGAAGAATACGAACATGTTCTTGCATGAGGCCCATTCATTTTTCAATAAAAAAGATTCAGATAAAATAATTATAAAATGTTACATAATAAAGCTTAACCATAATGCAAAGTTTAGTTAAGTTAAATATTTAAACTTAAAAATCTATAATCAATTACTGTGGTTTCATAGTTAAAGTTCAAGCAGTGATTTACATCAAAGCACAATAAAACATTGTAATAGTTTTCTTTCTTGTACATTGATAAAATTGTGAATAAAATAAGATTATTCTCTTTGAGTAATAAGAAAATGTCTCTTTACTGTTTAAGAAAACATGTTATGGCTTTAACTGAATAGAGTTCTGTCTCTCTGAAGGAGACCTTCTGAGACCAAGGTCAAAGACAGGTGGAACTGTTTATTCCACCCCTAGGTGACCACTACATAAAAATGAGAACAAACTCTTGATAATAAATTAATACAGTATTTAAATGGGTGTGGTGCGCACAACCCGTTTGGAGAACAGTTGGAGGATTTACGCAAATGCTCCAGCTCTGGATCGGGCTGATTATGAACCTGCCTGACACCTGCAAAAACGTTTTGGCTCTGATCCCATCCGGGTTGACCAAATCAACCTAAAAACAAAATAAGAATTTTGTATTTGTGCCACATCTAGCCTAAATCTGTGCGCCACCACCATCCATTCTCCAGGTCCAAGCTGATGGTTTGTGGAGATAAAAAAAAAACTGTACGGGCCAAATGCTCACCTATATTTGGCCCAGAGCAGATCACTTTTGCTTTCAGGATAGTCAAATAATTGTGCGGAGTTTGTCAGTATTTTTGTTGTACAAAAGCAGTTGGAGTGTGATGCTGCGCTGAGATGACAGGTCGCTTTGGTGAAAATGCAGCCAGACGAGGAAATGTTTCATTTTCCTCATTTTACCCTCAAATTAAAATTTGTTGTTAACTACATTATTTTAATCGTTTGCTTTACTCACCATCTCTTATGTAAAAAGCTGGGTTTACAGCACAAGTTTCTGACCCGCTGTTCCAAACTGCTTGTAGATATACGTGTTTAGTTTTTTCATGGTCATTTATAAAGCAGATGGATTTACTATGATCATCATACCTAATAAATTATTTAAATAACAAAGCAATAACAGGTGAAAACTTCATTAATTAACTGTTGCTTGATGAGTCGGTACAGGTAAAGCTATATGTGTAGTTAAACTGTTATAATAAAAAAGTCTACTCATTATTAATTAAACTTAGTAGACCAAATCTGTTTTTTTATGAGATGGAAATTATACAACAAATGATTAACAAAAGTAACATACCTCTTTTTCCTCAGAAAATGTGCTGCAAAATTCTAACACTGATTCAGGAAATTTATATTTATGCTTACTTAGGACTGCAGTTTATTTTATTTTTTAATTTTCAAAAGAAAAACTTTAGTTGCATCTTTTCCAGATCTGATGACTGTCAATGTGCGCCTGACATTCAAGGTGCGTGCGAACAGAAAGTGCAAGGTGACGACCCCCCCAGATCCCCCAAAAAATGAATCCGGCTCCACTGCCTACATGCCTGGATCAGACTTCTACACTCAATTTGCTGGAGAGCTGAAGGACTGCAGATAAGCACAAGAACTAATTAGCAAATGAGCAAATGACTTTTCCAAGATGGCGGCCCCGCAGCTCAACAGCAGCGTTAGCGGTCCATCTTTCTACTCTTTATGTTTATGGTTACTACCAGCAGTGATGATTTATACTTTCTTGAAAAACTTGCTAGCATGCTGCTATTAAGGTTGCAGGAAAAAACATGGACTGGATTTCATGTGGTGGGGGAGTACTCTATATGAACAAGTGGAATGGATTGGATAACGAAAGATGCGAAGAGGATCTCCACCTTACACTATAAATTAAAGGGAAACTGACAGATTTATGATCATATATTTTAGTTAATAATGTAATATTAAATGGTTATTTATTCTGACCACATCATATTGAATTTTTGTAAAAAAAGAAAATATTTTTTTACACCAAAATAATTTAGGGGGGCTTTAAAATATGGAGCCCCCCTAAAATAGGCCTAGTGACGCCACTGATTTCAGGTCACTGATAAATGTGTGCTAAGTAAAATAATTCTGAACCTGGATGTTCTATTTAAAAATAACATTTTCAAACAGAGTTGCAAAGATAGTGTTGGCTGCTCTCTTTTCAGCTTGTGAAATGTTTGTTTCGTTGCATTGAATACAAGAGGCCCAAACAAAACYCAAAACTCTGCACAGATAAAGGTGTTTTAATAGTTAATCAGTATTTCATCAAAGTAAAGCATGCTACCTTGGTAAYCCGATTCTTTTTGTTGTGTAAAAAGCATAAAAAGCACTCTTTTTCCTCCTTTTGTAGATGCATTTGTTTTCTATTTCTATCATATGAAGTTTTTTTTTTTTTTCTGATCCCCCAAGCACACACACACAACATAAATCATTCATCTTAATTTAAGCTTGTGTCCTTGTCAGGCGGGAACCAACATTATCTAGATTCCCACTGGAAATCATCCCAGGATCATGGAAAGGGCAGAACAGAGGACCAAAAGAGGTTCATCAATAAGCTGTTTTTAGGTACTGGGTGGTCTTAAGATGGTCTGACTCCCACACTGATAAGGTACAGTATAAGGATATGCAAACAAGTAAACTTATTTGTGAAACCCTTTGTAAGTTGCTTTTCCCAAACATCAWATCTGAGTTGAACAAACATAATTTAATGAACTTTATTAGGGTTGGGAGGTATTGCTCATTTTCATACTCTGAATGATCTTTAGAAAATACCATGGTATACTGTATTACTTATAACACTGCTAAAGATAATGTCCATCCATCCATTATCTTCCACTTTATCAGAAGTCAGGCTGTGGGGGCAGCAGCTTGAGCAGGGAAGCCCAGACCTCTCCTTCCCCAGCCACCTCTTCCAGTTCTTCTGGGAGGACTCCAAGGCGTTCCCAGGCTAGCCAAGAGACATAGTCTCTCCAGTGTGTCCTGGGTCTTCCTTGGGGTCWCCTCCCAGTTGGGCATGCCTGAAAGCACCTCCCTAGGGAGGCGTCCAGGAGGCATTCTTACTAGATGCCTAAACCGCCTCAACTGGCTCCTCTCAATATGGAGGAGCAGTAGCTCCACTCTGAGTCTCTCCCAGATAACTGAACTTCTTACCCTATCTCAAAGGGAGAGTCCAGCTACCCTGCAAAGAAAACTCATTTCGACCGATGGATATCCGTGATCTTGTTCTTTCGGTCACTACCCAAATTTYGTGACCATAGGTGAGGGTAGGAACATAGACTGATCGGTAAACAGAAAGCTTTGCCTTACAGCCCAGCTCAGTCTTCACACAACAGACAGTCTGCAAAACTGCAGAAGCTGCACCAATCCGTCTATCAGTCTCATGCTCCATTCTTTCCTCACTCATAAACAAAGACCCCAAGATACTTGAACTCCTCCACTTGAGGCAAAACTTCACCCCCAACCTGGAGAGAGCAATCCACCCTTTTCTGACTGAGGACCATGGACTCAGATTTGGGTGTGTGCTCTGCTGCTCTGCTTATGTGGGATTTATGGTGGAACTGATGTGATCGTTTGTACCGGGAATATATAATCAAGAGAGGACCACATAATGGCGTGTGTTTCTGCAACTTTACTGCTCATTTTGATACGTTTTTATGTGAACTTTTTGCCAACTGCCAAACAATGTCAACATGGCCAAGGAATGGACAGGCTCTGTCATATTCAAGGAATGCGCTTCTTTCTCTGTGGCATTTTGGAGAGAAACCTGTTCTTGGAAGTCCTTGGAAATGTACCAGAGGAGATTAAATCTACTCATAAACAACGATTCAGGAAAAAAGGCAGGAGAGGAGGCATCCGACAGCATCTGCGGAAGAGAGGAAGCCGACCGCCTCTACCATCTATGATCCTGTGTAATGCGAGGTCACTCCGCAGCAAGATCGATGAACTCCGACTTTTGGCGAGAGGGTGTTTTGAGTTCTGGGAGGCTTGTGTTATGCTAGTCACAGAAACCTGGCTGCAACGTGACCTCCCTGACAACTGTGTTTAAGTGGAAGGATTCTCACACATATGTGCTGACAGGAGCGAGCTGTCAGGGAAGAGCAGAGGGGACGGGGTCTGCTTTATGTCAATGACAGATGGTGTAGGCAGTACTTTGTGAAAATGCGGATCTGTAATCCTGACGTGGAACTGCTGTGTGTGAGTTTCAGACCCTTCTACCTTCCCTGTGAGTTCAGCAACATTATTATTTGCTCCACTTATGTTCCTCCCGGAACCAGTGCCTCTCGGGCCGCAGCATTGGTAGCAGACTGMGTCCATGAGCAACTGCAACATACTCTAAGTGCTCCAATCTTTATCATGGGAGATTTCAATCAAAAAAAGATTAACTACCGTGGAACTACTGAGGAACTACTCAGGGACTACTCAGTAGTGGGGGGGTTCAGTGTCTTGCCCAGGGACCCTTCAACATGTGTAAGAATAGTGAGGAATCAAACCGCCAACTCTCTCATTAGAGGAATGACTCCCTTAACAACTCAGTCACAGCCGCCCATATAAATAATAATATATATAAATAATAATAATAATAATAATAATAATAATAAAAATAATCATATGTGCAATCCTAGTATACRCATAACCAAAACCAGGTATTTGTGTGCAAAGATGTTTAACTAATACTTTGGCCCCTCTATAAATATTGTGACCCCTAGATGGCCCTATACTCAGAAAAATCTTATATCCATCACTGACCTAGAACCCCAAGCTCTTCCATTTTGTGTACACCATGTGTACTTCTAACCCTGTGGAAAACAAAACCCAGGTAAGTAAAATTAAGATAAGAATCCCAGTACAAAACCCACTAAAATAACACAAGATATAAAGTACGGCACAAGCACAGCTTCTAACAGTCTTGGTTTTGAGTTTAGTTATGTTTTAGGTTTACTTTTGTCTTATGTTTTTACTGATTATTAGGTTATGCTCCATAGGTTGTTTTTCTCACTGTATGTATTTTGTTTTCCTGTCAGTGTTCACACCTGAATTCTGTCACTATTCACTATAATGGACAAAAAATATAGATTGTTGCAGCAGTATCAGAATCAAATAAAAAAAAATTGATATTTTAAAAGTAAGAAAATGACATCTAAAAGAGATAAGTACAGTAGATCAAGACTGCAATTGGTCCTGAACAGATCAGGGTATCACTTTACAAGAACAAAAGCAACTTGGTCCTTTCAATAAAATATTAACATGACTAAAGTTATGAATGTTCTGAATTTGACCTGATGTTGACCTGTGATTAGATCATAAGTTCAAACTATTTAATAGAAGTGTTTCACTTAAAAACAAACCAAAACAAAAGGGGTTCAGTTTGACCTGAAATCTGCTCACCTGACTTTGTCATAAAGTCGGCTGTTTGTTTCACACTTTGGTTAAAGCTTGGTGTAAAAGAACCTCCTTACACCATGTCTCATTTGCAACAGATTTCACTAAAATAGTTTTATTTTCCCACTTGTCTTTCTGAAAGATTAATCAATTATGTGACACTGAGGCAAACAAGGATGTCATTTTTGAAGGTAAAAGATTACTGAAATGCTCTAAATGACCTTTTTGAGTCTGACAGATGAGTTCCWACCTTTCTTCAGACATGGGGGTATGACATTTTCATCAACAACTCCAACAGAAACAGACAGAATTAAAAAAAATCAAAGGTAAGCATGCCCTCAGAGAGTGAACCTGCATGTAGAATGGGTTCTGGTTGAGGCTGTAATAGAAACACCAAAATACCAGGTAGATATTTCGTGATTTTTTAAGTATTGATTCAGGTGTATGTTGTTATCTCAAGAACAAAATCTTGTTGGGTTTGGTTCATGTTTGAAATGAATCCATGCATTTGGGAGTAGAGGTGTCAAGTTTCCACATGCATTCAGGTACTAGATACTAGGGTTTTAAAAGGTTTCTGTAGAAGATGAAGTACCAAATGAAGCTTTTTGACGTACATGTGTAAGAGTAATGGTTTTAAAACTACTTAAAGTGCCTGTGACACCATTTTTGATTGCATTTTTGTAAAATTAACATTTGTAAAATATTGCAAAATAAATTTCCTGCTGCTGAGATGAACAGTTATTGAGATATTTGCATGTGAAATAACAGGAAGTAACACCAAATTTTAAAATCTTTACACTGTTTTATTTATTATGGTTTTTATTCTATTTGTTGTTTTATGATTATGGATGTAACTGAACCACTTTGTTTTTAATGTGCTATATAAATAAATTAGACATTGGCAAAAGGGAATGTCTGCATGTAAACAGAGCACCGTCAAATTGGCAAACACCAGAACCTAAGGTTCCTTTAGATTATTTTGAGTCACTACCAGACTGACAAATAGCAAGAAGTCAGACTTAAAAATGGGACTAAGAACACCAGACACAAGCGATAAAAGGTAAGTGATTTTTATTTCCAGAAGAAGGTGCACCTGTTTTCTGTCACTTATCTGGGATCGGGTCGCGAGGGCAGCAGCCTAAGCAGAGAGACCCAGACTTCCCTCTCCCCAGCCACTTGGGTCAGCTCGTCTGGGGGAATCCCAATATATTACCAGGCCAGCCAAGAAACATAGTCCTTCCAGTGTGTCCTGGGTCTTCCTCTGGGCCTCCTCCCAGTGGGATATGCCCGGAACACCTCATCAGGGAGGCGTCCAGGAGGCATCCTAACCAGATGCCCGAGCCAATTCAACTGGCTCCTCTCGATGTGGAGGAGCAGCGGCTCTACTCTGAGTCCCTCCTGGATGACCGAGCTTCTCACCCTGTCTCTAAGGGAAAGCCCAGACACCATGCCAAGGAAACTCATTTCGGCTGCTTGTATCCACAATCTCGTTCTTTTGGTCACTACCCAAAGTTCGTGACCACAGATGAGGGTAGGAACGTATACCGACCGGTGAACCGAGAGCTTTGCCTTCTGGCTCAGCTCCCGCCTCACCACGACTGACAGGTACAGCGCCCGCATCACGGCAGATACACCACCAGTTTGCCTGTCCATCTCCCKCTCCATTCTTCCCTCAATCGTGAACAAGACCCCAAGATACTTAAACTCCTCCACTTGGGGCAGGACCTCCTCCCTGACCCAGAGAAGGCACACTACCGGTTTCCAGCTCAAGACTATGGTCTCGGATTTGGAGGCACTGATCCTCATCCCGGCCGCTTCACACTCGGCTGCGAACCGCTCCATTGAGAGCTGGAGATCACAATCTGATGAARCTAATAGGACCACATCATCCAGAAAAAGTAAAGATATGATCCTACTTTCACCAAAAAGGATCCCCTCAACACCTTGGCTGTGCCTAGAAATTCTGTCCATAAAAGTTATGAACAGAATTGGTGRCGAAGTGCAACCATGGCGGAGTCCAATTCTCACTGAAAATGAGTCGGACTTACTACCAGCAATGCGAATCAAGCTCTGGCACCAGTAGCCCGTTTCAATGGGCCTGGTACCCCATACCCCTGGAGTACCTCCCACAGGAGTCCCCGAGGGACACAGTCGAACGCCTTCTCCAAGTCCACAAAACGCATGTAGACTGGTTGGGCGAACTCCCATGTGCCCTCCAGGACCCTGCTGAGGGTGTGGAGCTGGTCTGCTGTTCCACGACCAGAACAAAAGCCACACTGCTTGCTAAATTACTTTCCTTATAACCTTGTCATAAGAAGTGTAGGCTAAATCCAACATTGTTAACCTGTTTTATTTGCATATACAATGCGGTGTGAAAGTTTGGGCAGCCTTGTTAATTTTCCTGATTTACCTTTATTATACATTGATTGGTTGGATAAAAAAATCAGTTAAATATAATATATAGGAGACAAACACACTGATATTTGAGAAGTTAAATGAAGTTTATATGGTTTACAGAAAGCGTGCAATAAGTGGTTAAACAAAATTAGGCAGGTGCATAAATTTGGGTACCAAAAAAAAAGCCTTAACTCAGTTTATGGTAGATCCTCCTTTCACAGAAATAACAGCCTCTAAACACTTCCTGTAGTTTCTAATGGAGCCCGTTCTCATGCCCCCCGCGTCAACATATTGATGCTTGACCAAGCGTCAATGTGTTGACGTGTGGGGGGTGGGGTGGGGGGGTAGCCCCCGCGCGTCCGTTCTTTACGAGATGAGGCGGAGGAGAACGAGTCCCTGAAAACAGACCCTAAAATTAACCATTCCCTCATATTAACCATTTTTGTATCCCTGAACACAGACCCTAAAAATAACCATTAACCCTGATCCCTCATATTAACCATTTTCATCCCAGACCCTTAATTTAACCAATAGAAGCTATGTAAAGCCTATCCCTGACCCCAGTCTCTCAAATTAACCATTATCCCTGACCACAGACCCTAAATTTAACAATKAATCCTGATCCCTCATGTTAACCTCAGACCCGGAAAAGCCGCGGGTGGCAAGGACAGACATGGGGGGGATATACGAGTCCGACATGAAAACATGTTAGTCTGGATTGTGGCTGAAGATATTTTAGATGATTCGTCTTTACAAAACATCTCTAGTTCATTCGGGTTAGATGGTTTCCGAGCATGGACAGCTCTCTTTAAGTGACACCACAGATTTTCAATAATATACCCAGAAGAAAAAAAGTTTTGTTATTTAGATTTTTTTTCATGGTTTAAGTATTGAGGTTGAAGGAAACATATTGCAACTGTTTTTTTCATAAATGTCATTTATTTAAATTTGACCAAATGTCTCTTACAATGGACATCAGGTCTTGCTTGATATAAAAAATTTCTTTACATAATGATTATTTAAAACTGATAAATTACATTTATTTTATAAATACTTAAAACAGATTTATACTTTTTGAAATTCATAAACAGACAAAACAGTTGAAGAAAAGGCTTTAAGAAGTGCTTACATAACTAATTACATGTCTGAAAGACATCTAAACATTTAAGTACTCTCGCTGGTTTGTGTATTCTGACATTTTTTTCAAAAATGCTATTATCTATGTATTGTTTACAGTAATCAGTTGGCCTCCAGTCTTGGAGATTGTGCCCATTGCTTTCCTGCAAGGGATTCTTCTCCACAACAGGGTTGAAAGTATGTTGACTGAAAAAAARAGAATATTTAACGTAAAGCAAAATGTGTAATGACATATTTAATTGCCTTTACAAAATTTTACATTATTGTGTCTATGGGTTATAAATTTTAAAAATTTGAATTTTTTCCTCACTATTACCAATAAATTCCATGACCTTAACTTACAAATTGCTTTTCATCAATATTGGCTGGCAAGTGTCTTCATGTTGTTCCTCTTTAGGTTCCTCAAAAACTGTTATGTCTTGCTCTGAACTTTCACATACCTGCCCTACTGTCTGGCCTTCCTCCTCATCATCTCATGACAGCTCTATGTCTGACTCTCCTTCCACAACACTCATTAAATCATTTCTGCCTCATTCAGTCCTGTATTTTCCAAGGCATTAAAAGTGGTTAAGATCATCATTAGCAAGTCCCACTGTCCCCTACAAAGGACATTCGATAAAACTTGCATTTTTACAGGGTTAACAATATTGTACATTTCTTAAATTGTATAAACTTATGGTGAAGACTTTCATTGTACTGAGGAAATGTCATTTTTAGCAATATAAATAATTTTTGGTAGGAAATTTATCATTTACCTACCCTGTTGCCATAAAAAGTTGATTTTGGGATTTCTGTCATTTTAAAAARGCAAGTAACATGTGCTCTGATAGCCACATGACCACAAATGTGGCATCAGTAGAAAGCCCAGGATGTCCTCTTTACAGCACAGTGGGACTAACATAGATTGCAAGTGTAATGTTTAAAATATAGGGCTGAATAACATGTCCCCCACAGAGGACAAAAATGAATTGATGGGTCTCAGGTTATCAGGTCTGGGGACTGAGATGGCCATTCCAGAATGTTGTACTTGTTCCTCTGCATTAATACCTTAGTAGATTTTGAGCAGTGTTTAGAGTCGTTGTCTTGTTGGAAGATCCAGTCCCGGCGCAGCTTCAGCTTTGTCACTGATTCCTGGACATTGATCTCCAGAATCTGCTGATATTGATTGGAATCCATGCATCCCTCAACTTTAACAAGATTCCTAGTCCCTCTACTGGCCACACAGCATGATGGAACCACCACCAAATTTTACTGTAGGTAGCAGGTGTTTTTCTTGGAGTGTTGTGTTCTTTTTCCTCCCTTGTACCCAAATAACTCTATTTTAGTTTCATCAGTCCACAGCACCTTATTCCAAAATGAACATGTTTGTATTCTTATCCTAAATTTATCTTACTTTTGTTCGTACAAAGGGTTCGTACGAACATGCCACGTCAGACTCAACAAACTCTTCTATCTTCAGGAAAAGTGTGTAAATGAGCTGCGTAAACTGATGAATGCGTATCAGGTGCTCGTGCACGAGGAGAGGTGATTTACATAATTACCACCCCAAAAAACACCATATAAGGATATAATTTCCTGCCCCACACACCGGGAAGTGTCCATTCATAAGTGACATCACAAAGTAAAAAAGAAGAACTAGTTCGGAGATTGAAGTTCTGCTCTCGAAGATCCACAAAAAAAGTCATTTTTAGCAGCGTCAGCTGTAGATTTAAAGGATCTGCTTTAAAGCCGAGGAATAAAATGACGACTGCTGTTAATGTCATGTCTCCTGTGGGTCGTACAGTCACAGAAATAAAAATCTAAATCATATCTATCTCTAACTGTAGTCCTGCTCCAGTCTTTCTTTGGTCAAATATTTTTAATGTCAGTGTAAACAACTGTGTTAAATAGTTTTCATTTATTCAGGGGGCAGTCGCGCACCACTGCACTAAGTTTTGGTAGAAAAAACCGTCGTGGGGAAATTTTGATTTATTTTCTGGTTCTTTGTAAAGACTACAGTTTTACCAAAAGCTGGACATTATCAGAGGAGTCTTACCTCTTCCAGTTGTAGCCTGTAACTCATTGATTATGCTGCAGAAGGCAACGTGCACAGCCTGTGTGTGTGTGTGTGTGTGTGTGTGTGTGTG
>NW_013952711.1:248681-251182 GCF_001266775.1 Austrofundulus limnaeus | reverse complement strand
CCTAACCACCACAGCTGCCCACAATAAAGATTGTTCACCATCATAGTTTAGGGGAAGGATACAGAAAGCTACCTCAGAGATTTCAGCTTTCAGTCTCCACTGTGAGAAACATTGGGCCTCATGCAAGAACCGTTCGTACGCACAGATTTGTTCTTAAGCTGTGCGTACCAACGGTTCTTGCATGAGGCCCGATGTTTCTCACAGTGGAGACTGAAAGCTGAAATCTCTGAGGTAGCTTTCTGTATCCTTCCCCTAAACTATGATGGTGAACAATCTTTATTGTGGGCAGCTGTGGTGGTTAGGGGAATCGTCCTGGAACCAGAAGGTCGCTGGTTCGATCCCCCATCCAGCCATTTCAGTTGCTGTGGCCTTGGGCAAGACACCACCCGCCTTACCTACTGATGGTGGTCAGAGGTTCTGGTGGTGCCGGTGCATGGCAGCCCCACCTCTGTCAGTGTGCCCCAGGGTAGCTGTGGCTACAATGTAGTTTGCCATCATCAGTGTGTGAATGTGTGAATATCTGTAAGTATAAAGTGCTTTGGAGTCCGGAGGGACTTGATAAGGTGCTCTATAAGTTCAGTCCATTGTTACCATTTTCAGCTCATTTAAAAGTTGTTTTGAGACTCCCATGCTGCAACTCTTCAGAGAAGATGCAAAGAGAAAAACTTACAATGCCMCCCCCCCCCCCAAATAGCATTTCTCATAATTGTACTCACCTATGTATGTAGTTCAAGGGGCACTGAACTTACAAAACCAAATTTGAGTTCCAATAATTAGTTCTGAAGGTTTTGAAATAAATAAAATGATAACAGCGCCCAAATTTATGCACCTGCCTAAATTTTATTGCACACTTTCTGTAAATCATATCAACTTCATTTCACTTCTCAAATATCACTGTACTTGTTCCTATGATATATTTTACTGATTTTTAAACCTGACCGGAGTTTCTTGCTGACCTCGGTGAATACTTCCTAAACGCTTAACCTGACAGTTAAAACACCTCCAGGTAAAAACAATCAATGATTTATAAAGATACATCAGGAAAATGAACAAGGCTGTCCAAACTTTTGCACCCCACTGTATACGTATCTCTGCCACAGTCACCTTCATTCTTCATACTAGGCTACATACAGTACATCTGCGATGTCAAGGTAGAGTGTGACATGATGGTGTGTTGAATTGTACAAACTAGTAGGGTGTTGGAATGGTATAAATTTATACTTATTTTCCAAACCACAGATTTTTTTAGACAGAGACAAGCTGTAATAAGAACAAGTCAAAATGAAATAGTAACAACTTTCTAGTTTTTGTTTATTTTTTTAAATGTAAGGAGTAGAAGTAAAAGGTCAGCTGAAAAATAAAATACTCCAGTAAATTATAGATTACCAAAAATTGTGCTTATGCAAGGTAACAAAGTACAGTATTTGTACTTTATTACATGACACGCCTGCTTATGGGTTTCCTCWCACAGTCCAAAAACAGACATAGTGTTACTTGGTAATATAGATTTTAGGAATGATTGTAAGAGTGCGTTTGTCTTTTTATGTTTCCCCGTCAAACCGTGCCCTTATGTTGAGAGATGCTGGGGTGGGCTCTACCCTCCTCCCCCAATCTTWCCCTGACCCTCACCTTAATAAAGCAGGTCCTGAGTGAGCGAGAGTAAAGACTCAGAGAAGACAGTCTCATTTTATCATCGACTTTGTGACAAAACCCAAMCACTCTGCTTCCGCGGAGAAACACTTTGGGTACAATTGTTTTGTCGAAGTAAACCACTTTGAGTTTTTATCTTGTAACTCGGAGCGTAGTGTCCACTTGTCAATAATTTTCTCAGCTTTAAAGGTCAGTCCTGTGTGCTGAACTCTTGATTCCAATAAAGCTAACGACAATGATTGTTTGTGTCCAACATCACTTTCAGTTCTTGCTGCACTGCCTTTTACAGTTTCTATTAAAACACCATGTGTAATTCGGTCCTACATTTTATACCTATTCATTCACTCAGTTATTGTGCTCCCTTGTAAACTTATTTGCCTGGAATAGACTTATTTATAAAATTTTGTTCTTAAAATCTGCAGATAAATGTACAAGACAAGACAAAACTGATAAAAAGCAATAGTGTCTAAAATTAAACAGTAGCATAGGACTCTGTTGCCTACTGCTTTTCACTGCAAAGTTTTAAACAAATATCTTGAATGATCTTTAAGTTGTGACTGATATGATTTTCAGCTACYACCACACCCAATTTTAGATCAGTTTGAAAAAAGACGGCTGAGTTATAGCCCTTTTTATGTTTATTAAGATTGATTAGCTGTGGCAGCCATCTTTTATTGGGTTCGCTCCTGTAGGGGTCACCCCAAGGGGGAATAAACAGTTCCACCTGTCTTTGACCCTGGTCTCAGAAGACCTCCCTCAAAAGAGACATTTTATTTTTTTAACCAAGATAATAAAATAATAATATTCTTTGCTTTTGATTTACATTTTTTTCAACTAAGTTACTGTAATTT
>NW_013952711.1:246883-248467 GCF_001266775.1 Austrofundulus limnaeus | reverse complement strand
CTTAGACAAATATCTTAAGTTTTATTTTAAATAATTTATTTCTATTTCATTAAAACCTAGTTTCTTGTCATTTAGTATTAATTCTGCTCAAGGACGGAGCATCATGGTCCGAACTTGCTTTTCTAGGTGCAGGTGTTTACCAAACTTATGGCAGTGCCCTAGACTAAACTTCTGATCCACCTGTTACTAACACCAAATTCGAGGCCACGCTCCTTAGTGTTATTCTTTCTTTTTCGAAACTAACCCTGGGACAGAGCTCTCGAGAGAAGACACCGTCTTCATCCAATGAAGAGAAGCTGTTTTTCCATCCTCAGGAAAATCA
The DNA here is from genome assembly GCF_001266775.1 of Austrofundulus limnaeus. Taxonomy (NCBI): domain Eukaryota; kingdom Metazoa; phylum Chordata; class Actinopteri; order Cyprinodontiformes; family Rivulidae; genus Austrofundulus; species Austrofundulus limnaeus. Next base: position 248,145 of record NW_013952711.1, on the reverse strand, counting down.
GCATTCGGCAATCAGATCTGACTCAAGCGCTAATGAGCAAATCTTTTGCCACAGGTTCACAATACCATTAATTATGACCAAAACAACCAGCTTTGAAGCTCCATTAAATTTTGTTTTAAAACTTCTGATGAGAAGTCTTTTATTTTGAAGAGAAGACCGAATCAGATTTGACTCTCTCCTTCGGAGCTGAAGCAGATTTCGGAGATGCTGAAAAATCAAAACACTGGAAGTTTTACTGGAAGTAAAGAACCTGACCGGAGTTTCTTGCTGACCTGGGTGAATATTTCCTAAACGCTTATCCTGACAGTTAAAACACCTCCAGGTAAAAGCTGAATGTTTCAATAAGCATACCGGCATCTGGCTGATGCGACCAATAAAAAGTTAGGGCTAGCATCCTCCTTTCCTTCTATCTCTTAAACTTAAACAATGCCATCTAAGTTTAATGTACCTGCAAACATTTGGTTTACTAAGACCTTAAAACAGAAGTTCTGCTGTTTCTGTTAGAGTTGTCATATTGACATTAATTAGTGCGGACGCGTATTGGTTGTTGTTGATGTTTTAACTCAACAAAATTTGATAGTTCACAATAAGTTGTATATTAGTGATTTATTTTGATTCTATAAATAAATGATCTCATTTATGGTCAGTTCAACTTGAATTCACTGACTAAAATCTGACTTATTTGTGTGGTCTCATATTTACACAGAGAAGTTGTCTGTTTCCTTAAACAGAAGATCCCATGAATTTCCTTATAATAAAGTTTGTTWTAAGAAGTGTAGGTGYACTAATCACAMGTGGTGGCCCGAAAACGGCTTCTGAGAAGGATATGAATGTCTTTTTTGTGTAATTCTGAGAAAAAACTGAATGCATTTTGGCAACGGGTTTTATTCTACATAAGTCATTAAAGGTTTTCATGGCTGAAAGTGTTCAGATACTGCTTGGCTGCAGACTTTGTGGTGTTGTCATTTTTAAGCCTATGAAAGCTTTGATAAACCTTTAAAATGCTGGTGGAACCGCTATTATAAGCTGTTGATTTTACAGTTGTAAAAGCGTTGACATAAAGAAAAGAAAATGTCTCTTTTGAGGGAGGTCTTCTGAAACCAGGGTCAAAGGTGGAACTGCTTATTCCTCCTTTGGTTGACCCCCACATTCCAATAATAAAGAAGTTGTAAATGTAGATGTATATCCAGTGACTACTTTCTGCAAATCTTATCAAAATCTGTCCTGTGGTTTATCTCACACTTTCAATGACAAAAACTAAC